>NC_092732.1:41217820-41290182 GCF_047496885.1 Scyliorhinus torazame | reverse complement strand
CCCTGTTGCTGACCGCTCTGTTTCGAGGCCCCCCCCGTTGCTAATCGCTCTGTTTTGAGGCCCCCCCTGTTGCTGACCGGTTTCCAGGCCCCCTGTTGCTGACCGCTCTGTTTCGAGGCCCCCCCCCGTTGCTGAGCGCTCTGTTTCGAGGCCTCCCCTGTTGCTGACCGCTCTGTTTCCAGCCCCCCCATTGCTGGACCGCTGTTTCGAGGCCCCCCCCGTTTCTGACTGCTCTGTTTCGAGGCCCCCCCGGTGCTGACCGCTGTTTCGAGGCCCACCCCTGTTGCTGACCGCTCTGTTTTGAGGCCCCCCCCGTTTCTGACTGCTCTGTTTCGAGGCCCCCCCGTTGCTGACTACTCTGTTTCGAGGCCCCCCCCATGTTGCTGACCGTTCTGTTTCGAGGCCTCCCCCTGTTGCTGACCGCTCTGTTTTCCAGGCCTCCCCATGTTGCTGACCGCTCTGTTTCCGAGGCCCCCCCATGTTGCTGAACGCTCTGTTTCGAGGCCTCCCCCTGTTGCTGACCGCTCTGTTTCGAGGCCCCCCCTGTTGCTGACCGTTCTGTTTCGAGGCCCCCCCTTGTTTGCTGACCGTTCTGTTTCGAGGCCTCCCCATGTTGCTGACCGTTCTGTTACGAGGCCCCCCCCTGTTGCTGACCGCTCTGTTTCGAGGCCTCCCCCGTTGCTGACCGCTCTGTTTCCAGGCTCCCCTCCCCCCGCTGCCGCTCGGTGAACTCACATCGTTGGGGATGGCGATTTCGTGCGAGCTCGTCTGCGAGGGATCCACACCTGGGGGAGAGAGACCACAGCGTCAGTCCGGCCGCTCGGGAGTGACCACAGCGTCAGTCCGGCCGCTCGGGAGTGACCACAGCGTCAGTCCGGCCGCGTCGGGAGTGACCACAGCGTCAGTCAGTCCGGCCCCCCCTCCCGGGAGTGACCGCAGCGTCAGTCCGGGCCGCTCGGGAGTGACCACAGCGTCAGTCAGTCCGGCCGCTCGGGAGTGACCGCAGCGTCAGTCAGTCCGGCCGCTCGGGAGTGACCACAGCGTCAGTCAGTCCGGCCGCTCGGGAGTGACCACAGCGTCAGTCAGTCCGGCCGCCCCCCCCCGGGGAGTGACCACAGCGTCAGTCAGTCCGGCCGCCCCCCCCCGGGAGGTGACCGCAGCGTCAGTCAGTCCGGCCGCCCCCCCCGGGAGTGACCACAGCGTCAGTCAGTCCGACCCCCCCCCCCCCCCGGGAGTGACCACAGCGTCAGTCAGTCCGGCCCCCCCCCCGGGGAGTGACCGCAGCGTCAGTCAGTCCGGCCCCCCCCCCCGGGAGTGACCACAGCGTCAGTCAGTCCGGCCCCCCCCCCCCGGGAGTGACCGCAGCGTCAGTCAGTCCGGCCCCCCCCCCCGGGAGTGACCGCAGCGTCAGTCCGGCCGCCCCCCCGGGAGTGACCACAGCGTCAGTCAGTCCGACCCCCCCCCCCCGGGGAGTGACCACAGCGTCAGTCAGTCCGGCCGCCCCCCCCCCGGGGAGTGACCACAGCGTCAGTCAGTCCGGCCCCCCCCCCCGGGAGTGACCACAGGTCAGTCAGTCCGGCCCCCCCCCCCGGGAGTGACCACAGCGGTCAGTCCGGCCCGCTCGGGAGTGACCACAGCGTCAGTCCGGGCCGCTTCGGGGAGTGACCACAGCGTCAGTCCGGCCGCTCGGGAGTGACCACAAGCGTCAGTCCGGGCCCCCCCCGGGAGTGACCACAGCGTCAGTCAGTCCGGCCCCCCCCCCCCCGGGAGTGACCACAGCGTCAGTCAGTCCGGCCCCCCCCCCCCCGGGAGTGACCACAGCGTCAGTCAGTCCGGCCCCCCCCCCCCCGGGAGTGACCACAGCGTCAGTCAGGTCCGGCCCCCCCCCCCGGGAGTGACCACAGCGTCAGTCAGTCCGGCCGCTCGGGAGTGACCACAGCGTCAGTCCGACCCCCCCCCCGGGAGTGACCACAGCGTCAGTCAGTCCGGCCCCCCCCCCCCCCCCCCGGGAGTGACCACAGCGTCAGTCAGGGTCCGGCCGCCCCCCCCGGGAGTGACCACAGCGTCAGTCAGTCCGGCCCCCCCCCCCGGGAGTGACCACAGCGTCAGTCAGTCCGACCCCCCCCCCCGGGAGTGACCACAACGTCAGTCAGTCCGACCCCCCCCCCCGGGGAGTGACCACAGCGTCAGTCAGTCCGGCCCCCCCCCCCCGGGAGTGACCACAGCGTCAGTCAGTCCGACCCCCCCCCCGGGAGTGACCACAGCGTCAGTCAGTCCGGCCGCTCGGGAGTGACCACAGCGTCAGGTCAGTCCGGCCCCCCCCCCGGGAGTGACCACAAGCGGTCAGTCAGTCCGGCCGCTCGGGAGTGACCACAGCGTCAGTCAGTCCGGCCGCTCGGGGAGTGACCACAGCGTCAGTCAGTCCGGCCGCCCCCCCCCCGGGAGTGACCACAGCGTCAGTCAGGTCCGGCCGCTCGGGAGTGACCACAGCGTCAGTCAGTCCGGCCGCTCGGGAGTGACCACAGCGTCAGTCAGTCCGGCCGCCCCCCCCGGGAGTGACCACAGCGTCAGTCAGTCCGGCCGCTCGGGGAGTGACCACAGCGTCAGTCAGTCCGGCCGCCCCCCCCCGGGAGTGACCAACAGCGTCAGTCAGTCCGGCCGCTCGGGAGTGACCACAGCGTCAGTCAGTCCGGCCGCTCGGGAGTGGACCACAGCGTCAGTCAGTCCGGGCCGCCCCCCCCCGGGAGTGACCACAGCGTCAGTCAGTCCGGCCCCCCCCACCCGGGGAGTGACCACAGCGTCAGTCAGGTCCGACCCCCACCCCCCGGGAGTGACCACAGCGTCAGTCAGTCCGGCCGCTCGGGAGTGACCACAGCGTCAGTCAGTCCCGGCCGCTCGGGAGTGACCACAGCGTCAGTCAGTCCGGCCGCCCCCCCCGGGAGTGACCACAGCGTCAGTCAGTCCGGCCGCCCCCCCCCCCTCACACACAGACAGACAGACATGTGCACTCCCCAAACCCCCATCTGGAGATAGCCCCCCCCCTCTCCACACAGATAGCCCCCCCCTCTCCCCACAGATAGCCCCCCCCCTCTCCACACAGATATCCCCCCCCTCTCCACACAGATAGCCCCCCCCTCTCCACAGATAGCCCCCCCCTCTCCACACAGATAGCGCCCCCTCTCCACACAGATAGCACCCCCCTCTCCACACAGATAGCCCCCCCTCTCCACACAGATAGCCCCGCCCTCTCCACACAGATAGCCTCCCTCCCCCCTCTCCACACAGATAGCCCCCCCTCTCCACACAGAGAGCCCCCCCCTCTCCACAGATAGCCCCCCCCTCTCCACACAGATAGCCCCCCCCTCTCCACACAGATAGCCCCCCTCTCCACACAGATAGCGCCCCCCCCCACAGATAGACCCCCCCCTCTCCACACAGATAGCGCCCCCCCCTCTCCACACAGATAGCGCCCCCCCCCCCCCCACAGATAGCCCCCCTCTCCACACAGATAGCCCCCCTCCCCTCTCCACACAGATAGCCCCCCCCTCTCCACACAGATAGCACCCCCCCTCTCCACACAGATAGCCCCCCCCTCTCCACACAGATAGCCCCCCTCCCCCTCTCCACACATATAGCCCCCCCCCTCTCCACACAGATGCGCCCCCCCCCCCCGCCCCCCCCCCGGCGCAGCCCCGAGCTGGATCGACCCACCTGAGTATCCGGGGCTGGTCTGGCCCGTCGGGGTGAAGGGCGTCTGTTGCATGGCCAGCTGGTGTAACTTGGTGAGCTGCGGGAACGCAAGGACAGGAACGGTCGGTCAAACGAGGCCCGAGGGCAGCGTCCGGAACGGCCGCCCGGGGACGCGAGACGGCAGCGGCCCCCCCCCCCCCCCCCCCTCTCTCTCTCTCTCTCTGCCCCCGTCACCTGCGACAGTGTGGTGCACCCACGGGGCGGCTGGGCGAGATCTCTCCAACAGAACCCTCCCACACGCACACACACATGTCACGCACACACACACATCACGTGCACACACACATAGAACATAGAAAATACAGCACAGAACAGGCCCTTCGGCCCACGATGTTGTCCTAGATTAATCATAGATTATCATTGAATTTACAGTACAGAAGGAGGCCATTCGGCCCCCTGAGTCTGCACCGGCTCCTGGAAAGAGCACCCTACCCCAAACTCAAACACCCTCCACCCAACACCAAGGGCAATCTGTCTGTCTGTTACCTGCTGTATTTGGGGCAGCAACGGTAGCGTTGTGGATAGCACAATCGCTTCACAGCTCCAGGGTCCCAGGTTCGATTACGGCTTGGGTCGCTGTCTGTGTGGAGTCTGCACATCCTCCCCGTGTGTGCGTGGGTTTCCTCCGGGTGCTCCGGTTTCCTCCCACAGTCCAAAGATGTGCAGGTTAGGTGGATTGGCCATGATCAATTGCCCTTAGTGTCCAAAATTGCCCTTAGTGTTGGGTGGTGTTACTGGGTTATGGGGATAGGGTGGAGGTGTCGACCTTGGATAGGGTGCTCTTTCCAAGAGCTGGTGCAGACTCGATGGGCCGAATGGCCTCCTTCTGCACTGTTAATTCTATGAATTTTGGACACTAAGGGCAATTTATCATTGGCCAATCCACCTAACCCGCACATCTTTGGACTGTGGGAGGAAACCGGAGCACCCGGAGGAAACCCACGCAGACACGGGGAGGACGTGCAGACTCCGCACAGACAGTGACCCAAGCCGGAATCGAACCCTGGGACCCTGGAGCTGTGAAGCAATTGTGCTATCCACAATGCTACCCGTGCTGCCCTTGAGAACAAATAAATCTACACTATATCATTTAACCGTAATCCATGTACCTATCCAATAGCTGCTTGAAGGTCCCTAATGTTTCCGACTCAACTACTTCCACAGGCAGTGCATTCCATGCCCCCACTACTCTCTGGGTAAAGAACCTACCTCTGATATCCCTCCTATATCTTCCACCATTCACCTTAAATTTATGTCCCCTTGTAATGGTTTGTTCCACCCGGGGAAAAAGTCTCTGACTGTCTACTCTATCTATTCCCCTGATCATCTTATAAACCTCTATCAAGTCGCCCCTCATCCTTCTCCGTTCTAATGAGAAAAGGCCTAGCGCCCTCAACCTTTCCTCGTAAGACCTACTCTCCATTCCAGGCAACATCCTGGGTAAATCTCCTTTGCACCTTTTCCAAAGCTTCCACACCCTTCCTGAAACGAGGCGACCGGAACTGTACACAGTACTCCAAGTGCGGCCTGACCAAGGTTTTGTACAGCTGCACCATCACCTCATCAGGTGCACACGCGCACACGTCACCCCGCTCTCACACACACACACAAACGTCACGCACATGGGTTCGAGCGGGACGGCGCTGCGACCCCCCCCCCCCCCCCCCCACCCCCCCCCCCCCCCACCCCCCCCCCACCTCCCGCCGCCGCGGCAAAAGGCATTCAGCGAGCAGAAACCTGCAAACCGGCGCCCTGCGCAACGAGCCCAAGTTGCTGAAAAACAAATAAAAGCGCGAGGACTCACATCGGGATGTGGGATGGCGAATTGCCCTTGAATCGTGTAGGCCTGAAAAAGACAAAGGGAACAGAACAGGGGCCGTGAGTAACGGGCGCTCGACCTCCCGCACTCTCCCCCCCGCCGCCCGCGAGCGATCGCCGGGACTTCACTGGACAATGAAAGCTGGAAAAGGCCAGATTCTACCGGTCTGGGACTCACCTGTCCACCTGCGAAGATGACCGGTGCAGAGACGGGCTTCGGGCGGTAGGGGACTGTGATGCCTTTTGGAGACGACTGCTTGAAGATGGAGAGAAGGAGATAGAGACGTCAGGCAACGCGATCGTCACCCGGACAACACCCACCCTCCCGCCAACCCGTACAGCGGACCCCCCCCCCCCCCGGGCAGGAACGAGCAGGCCCAAATTAGGGTTAGGGTTAGCCTAACCCTAACCCTAACCCTAACCCTAACCCTCCCGGGCAGGAACGAGCAGGGCCCCCCCCCCCCCCCACATATCCAAACGCAGGAACAGGAATAGACCGTTCAGCCCCTCGAGGGGACAGCTCCGTCGTTGACCGGGATCTCGGCGCACCAGCGATCAGCACTGCTGCTTCAGGCCGCCGGGGTCCCGGGTTCGAGTCCCGGCTCGGGTCGCCGTCCGCGCGGAGTCTGCGCGTCCCCCCCCCCCCCCCCCCCCCCGCGTGTGCGCGTGGGTTTCCTCCGGGTGCTCCGGTTTCCTCCCACAGTCCAAAGATGCGCGGGTTAGGGTGGATTGGACATTCTGAATTATCCCTCAGTGCACGGAGGCTTTAGTCCAGCCGTAATTAAGAAGTGGTAAAAGGCAGGATCATCATTGCTTTAACTTGGTGACCAAACAGGTGGATGAGGGTAAAGCAGTTGATGTGGTGTATATGGATTTCAGCAAAGCGTTTGAGAAGGTTCCCCACGGTAGGCTACTGCAGAAAATACGGAGGCTGGGGATTCAGGGTGATTTAGCAGTCTGGATCAGAAATTGGCCCGCTGGAAGAAGACAAAGGGTGGTGGTTGGTGGGAAGTGTTCAGACTGGAGTCCAGTTACTAGTGGTGTACCACAAGGATCTGCTTTGGGGCCACTGCTGTTTGTCATTTTTATAAATGACCTGGAGGAGGGCGTAGAAGGATGGGTGAGTAAATTTGCAGATGACACTAAAGTCGGTGGGAGTTGTGGACGGTGCCGAAGGATGTTACAAGTTACAGAGGGACAGAGATAAGCTGCAGCGCTGGGCTGAGAGGTGGCAAATGGAGTTTAATGCAGAAAAGTGTGAGGTGATTCATTTTGGAAGGAATAACAGGAAGACAGAGTACTGGGCTAATGGTAAGATTCTTGGCCGTGTGGATGAGCAGAGAGATCTCGGTGTCCATGTACATAGATCCCTGAAAGTCGCCACCCAGGTTGAGAGGGTTGTTAAGGAGGCGGACGGTGTGTTAGCTTTTATTGGTGGAGGGATTGAGTTTCGGAGCCATGAGGTCATGTTGCAGCTGTACAAAACTCTGGTGCGGCCGCATTTGGAGTATTGCGTGCGATTCCAGTCGCCGCATTATAGGAAGGACGTGGAAGCTTTGGAAAGGGTGCAGAGGAGATTCACCAGGATGTTGCCTGGTGTGGAGGGAAGGTCTGATGAGGAAAGGCTGAGGGACTTGAGGCTGTTTTCGTTAGAGAGAAGAAGGTTAAGAGGTGACTTAATTGAGGCAGACAAGATGATCAGAGGATTGGATAGGGTGGACAGTGAGAGCCTTTTCCCTCGGATGGTGATGTCCGGCACGAGGGGACGTAGCTTTAAATTGAGGGGAGATAGATGTAGGACAGATGTCAGAGGTAGGTTCTTTACTCAGAGAGTAGTAAGGGCGTGGAATGCCCTGCCTGCAACAGTAGTGGACTCGCCAACACTAAGGGCATTCGAATGGTCATTGGATAGACATATGGACGATAAGGGAATAGTGTAGATGGGCTTCAGAGGGGTTTCGCAGGTCGGCGCAACATCGAGGGGCCGAAGGGCCTGTACTGCGCTGTAATGTTCCATGTTCTATACTCGATGCCCCGTCCGAAGGAGGCAAGCATTCAGTCTGCTTGTGTTGCCTACACACCCAGGAGCAAAACAATGTTTATTCCATGAACTCAAGTTAACCTTTTTAAAACATACAGTGAACATCTTAGCGACCATCAATTCAAATACAACCCCCAAAGAATACAACACTAAGTAATCCTTTAAGCTTTCCTTTCAACACCCACGCGACTTAAAACACCTTTTACCAGAAGCACATCAGGTTATTAGTTTTAAATCATCAGGATCGATTTAGTGTTTAGATTACAGAGAGAGAGATTCAGACACCTTCTGGCTGTGACTGCGGCTATCCAGCTCCGAAAACGAACCTAAAACACACCCTCTGCAGCAAACAGCCTAAAACGAAAGTAAAAAGCGGACACACGGCCCAGCTCCACCCACTCCTCTGACATCGCCGCAGTAATAAGCACCCATTTCTTAAAGGTACACTCACATGACAACACGCACACACTCCAGCCACACACGCACATACACGCCCAGGCCCCACACGCCCTCGACACACGCACATACACGCCCAGGCCCCACACGCCCTCGACACACGCACATACAGGCCCAGGCCCCACACGCCCTCGACACACGCACATACAGGCCCAGGCCACACACGCCCGCCTCTTGCAGCGATCTCCAGCTACCTCAAGGATGACCACACAGATCTGCTTGGCACACTCGATGATGGAAGGCGGGGGTGCCGGCAATGGTGATGGCTCTCTCGGTCGAATTCGGCAACATGTCTCCAGCCACCTGAACTTGGGCACCGGTCGACTGTCAGAACGAGGGAGGGGGAGAGAGAGAGAAAAAAGGGAGAGGTGTTCAGACTCAATGGGGCACGGGCTGCCGGGTTGTAGGGGCTGGAGGTTACAGAGATAGGGAGGGGTGTAGGGGGACTGGAGGAGGTTACAGAGATAGGGAGAGTGTCGGGGGCTGGAGAAGGTTACAGAGATAGGGAGGGGTGTAGGGGCTGGAGGAGGTTACAGAGATAGGGAGGGGTGTAGGGGCTGGAGGAGGTTACAGAGATAGGGAGGGGTGTAGGGGGACTGGAGGAGGTTACAGAGATAGGAAGGGGTGTAGGGGGACTGGAGGAGGTTACAGAGATAGGAAGGGGTGTAGGTGGACTGGAGGAGGTTACAGAGATAGGGAGCGGTGTAGGGGGCTGGAGGAGGTTACAGAGATAGGGAGGGGTGTAGGGGGCTGGAGGAGGTTACAGAGATAGGGAGGGGTGTAGGGGGCTGGAGGAGGTTACAGAGATAGGGAGGGGTGTAGGGGACTGGAGGAGGTTACAGAGAGAGGGAGGGTGTAGAGGGGCTGGAGGAGGTTACAGAGATAGGGAGGGTGTAGGGACTGGAGGAGGTTACAGAGATAGGGAGGGGTGTAGGGGCTGGAGGAGGTTACAGAGATAGGGAGGGGTGGAGGGGGCTGGAGGAGGTTACAGAGATAGGGAGAGTGTAGGGGACTGGAGGAGGTTACAGAGATAGGGAGGGGTGTGGGGGCTGGAGGAGGTTACAGAGATAGGGAGGGGTGTAGGGGACTGGAGGAGGTTACAGAGATAGGAACGGGTGTGGGGGCTGGAGGTTACAGAGATAGGGAGGGGCGTAAGGGCTGGAGGAGGTTACAGAGATAGGGAGGGATGTAGGGGACTGGAGGAGGTCACAGAGATAGGGAGGGATGTAGGGGGCTGGAGGAGGTTACAGAGATAGGGAGGGGTGTAGGGGGCTGGAGGAGGTTACAGAGATAGGGAGGGTTGTAGGGGACTGGAGGAGGTTACAGAGATAGGGAGGGGTGTAGGGGGCTGGAGGAGGTTACAGAGATAGGGAGGGTTGTAGGGGACTGGAGGAGGTTACAGAGATAGGGAGGGTGTAGCGGCTGGAGGAGGTTACAGAGATAGGGAGGGGTGTAGGGGGCTGGAGGAGGTTACAGAGATAGGGAGGGGTGTAGGGGGACTGGAGGAGGTTACAGAGATAGGGAGGGGTGTAGGGGCTGGAGGAGGTTACAGAGATAGGGAGGGGTGTAGGGGGATGGAGGAGGTTACAGAGATAGGGAGGGGTGTGGGGGCTGGAGGAGGTTACAGAGATAGGGAGGGGTGTAGGGGACTGGAGGAGGTTACAGAGATAGGGAGGGGTGTAGGGGGCTGGAGGAGATTACAGAGATAGGGAGGGGTGTAGGGACTGGAGGAGGTTACAGAGATAGTGAGGGGTGTAGGGGGACTGGAGGAGGTTACAGAGATAGGGAGGGGTGTAGGGGACTGGAGGAGGTTACAGAGATAGGGAGGGGTGTAGGGAGCTGGAGGAGGTTACAGTGATAGGGAGGGGTGTAGGGGGCTGGAGGAGGTTACAGAGATAGGGAGGGGTGTAGGGACTGGAGGAGGTTACAGAGATAGTGAGGGGTGTAGGGGGACTGGAGGAGGTTACAGAGATAGGGAGGGGTGTAGGGGGGCTGGAGGAGGTTACAGAGATAGTGAGGGGTGTAGGGGGACAGGAGGAGGTTACAGAGATAGGGAGGGGTGTAGGGGGCTGGAGGAGGTTACAGAGATAGGGAGGGGTGCAGGGGACTGGAGGAGGTTACAGAGATAGGGAGGGGTGTAGGGGCTGGAGGAGGTTACAGAGATAGGGAGGGGTGTAGGGGGCTGGAGGAGGTTACAGAGATAGGGAGGGGTGTAGGGGGCTGGAGGAGGTTACAGAGATAGAGAGGGGTGTAGGGGACTGGAGGAGGTTACAGAGATAGGGAGGGGTGTGGGGGCTGGAGGAGGTTACAGAGATAGGGAGGGGTGTAGGGGGCTGGAGGAGGTTACAGAGATAGGGAGGAGTGTGGGGGCTGGACGTTACAGATAGGGAGGGGTGTAGGGGGCTGGAGGAGATTAGAGAGATAGGGAGGGGTGTAGGGGGCTGGAGGAGGTTACAGAGATAGGGAGGGGTTTAGGGGGGCTGGAGGAGGTTACAGAGATTGGGAGGGGTGTAGGGGGCTGGAGGAGGTTACAGAGATAGGGAGGGTTGTAGGGGCTGGAGGAGGTTACAGAGATAGGGAGGGGTGTAGGGGACTGGAGGAGGTTACAGAGATAGGGAGGGGTGTAGGGACTGGAGGAGGTTACAGAGATAGGGAGGGTTGTAGGGGGCTGGAGGAGGTTACAGAGATAGGGAGGGGTGTAGGGGGCTGGTGGAGGTTACAGAGATAGGGAGGGGTGTAGGGGGCTGGAGGAGGTTACAGAGATAGGGAGGGGTGTAGGGGGCTGGAGGAGGTTAGAGATAGGGAGGGGTGTAGGGGGCTGGAGGAGGTTACAGAGATAGGGAGGGGTGTAGAGGGCTGGAGGAGGTTACAGAGATAGGGAGGGGTGTCGGGGGCTGGAGGAGGTTACAGAGATAGGGAGGGTTGTAGGGGGCTGGAGGAGGTTACAGAGATAGGGAGGGGTGTAGGGGGCTGGAGGAGGTTACAGAGATAGGGAGGGTTGTAGGGGGCTGGAGGAGGTTACAGAGATAGGGAGGGGTGTAGGGGCTGGAGGAGGTTACAGAGATAGGGAGGGGTGTAGGGGTCTGGAGGAGGTTACAGAGATAGGGAGGGTTGTAGGGGGCTGGAGGAGGTTACAGAGATAGGGAGGGGTGTAGGGGGATGGAGGAGGTTACCGAGATAGGGAGGGGTGTAGGGGCTGGAGGAGGTTACAGAGATAGGGAGGGGTGTAGGGGGCTGGAGGAGGTTACAGAGATAGGGAGGGGTGTAGGGGGCTGGAGGAGGTTACAGAGATAGGGAGGGTTGTAGGGGGCTGGAGGAGGTTACAGAGATAGGGAGGGGTGTAGGGGACTGGAGGAGGTTACAGAGATAGGGAGGGGTGTAGGGGGCTGGAGGAGGTTACAGAGATAGGGAGGGGTGTAGGGGACTGGAGGAGGTTACAGAGATAGGGAGGGTTGTAGGGGGCTGGAGGAGGTTACAGAGATAGGGAGGGGTGTAGGGGGCTGGAGGAGGTTACAGAGACAGGGAGGGGTGTCGGGGCTGGAGGAGGTTACAGAGATAGGGAAGGTTGTAGGGGGCTGGAGGAGGTTACAGAGATAGGGAGGGGTGTAGGGGGCTGGAGGAGATTACAGAGATAGGGAGGGGTGTAGGGACTGGAGGAGGTTACAGAGATAGTGAGGGGTGTAGGGGGACTGGAGGAGGTTACAGAGATAGGGAGGGGTGTAGGGGACTGGAGGAGGTTACAGAGATAGGGAGGGGTGTAGGGAGCTGGAGGAGGTTACAGTGATAGGGAGGGGTGTAGGGGGCTGGAGGAGGTTACAGAGATAGGGAGGGGTGTAGGGACTGGAGGAGGTTACAGAGATAGTGAGGGGTGTAGGGGGACTGGAGGAGGTTACAGAGATAGGGAGGGGTGTAGGGGGGCTGGAGGAGGTTACAGAGATAGTGAGGGGTGTAGGGGGACAGGAGGAGGTTACAGAGATAGGGAGGGGTGTAGGGGGCTGGAGGAGGTTACAGAGATAGGGAGGGGTGCAGGGGACTGGAGGAGGTTACAGAGATAGGGAGGGGTGTAGGGGCTGGAGGAGGTTACAGAGATAGGGAGGGGTGTAGGGGGCTGGAGGAGGTTACAGAGATAGGGAGGGGTGTAGGGGGCTGGAGGAGGTTACAGAGATAGAGAGGGGTGTAGGGGACTGGAGGAGGTTACAGAGATAGGGAGGGGTGTGGGGGCTGGAGGAGGTTACAGAGATAGGGAGGGGTGTAGGGGGCTGGAGGAGGTTACAGAGATAGGGAGGAGTGTGGGGGCTGGACGTTACAGATAGGGAGGGGTGTAGGGGGCTGGAGGAGATTAGAGAGATAGGGAGGGGTGTAGGGGGCTGGAGGAGGTTACAGAGATAGGGAGGGGTTTAGGGGGGCTGGAGGAGGTTACAGAGATAGGGAGGGGTGTAGGGGGCTGGAGGAGGTTACAGAGATAGGGAGGGTTGTAGGGGCTGGAGGAGGTTACAGAGATAGGGAGGGGTGTAGGGGACTGGAGGAGGTTACAGAGATAGGGAGGGGTGTAGGGACTGGAGGAGGTTACAGAGATAGGGAGGGTTGTAGGGGGCTGGAGGAGGTTACAGAGATAGGGAGGGGTGTAGGGGGCTGGAGGAGGTTACAGAGATAGGGAGGGGGTGTAGGGGGCTGTCGGAGGTTACAGAGACAGGGAGGGGTGTAGGGGACTGGAGGAGGTTAGAGATAGGGAGGGGTGTAGGGGGCTGGAGGAGGTTACAGAGATAGGGAGGGGTGTAGAGGGCTGGAGGAGGTTACAGAGATAGGGAGGGGTGTCGGGGGCTGGAGGAGGTTACAGAGATAGGGAGGGTTGTAGGGGGCTGGAGGAGGTTACAGAGATAGGGAGGGGTGTAGGGGGCTGGAGGAGGTTACAGAGATAGGGAGGGTTGTAGGGGGCTGGAGGAGGTTACAGAGATAGGGAGGGGTGTAGGGGCTGGAGGAGGTTACAGAGATAGGGAGGGGTGTAGGGGTCTGGAGGAGGTTACAGAGATAGGGAGGGTTGTAGGGGGCTGGAGGAGGTTACAGAGATAGGGAGGGGTGTAGGGGGATGGAGGAGGTTACCGAGATAGGGAGGGGTGTAGGGGCTGGAGGAGGTTACAGAGATAGGGAGGGGTGTAGGGGGCTGGAGGAGGTTACAGAGATAGGGAGGGGTGTAGGGGGCTGGAGGAGGTTACAGAGATAGGGAGGGTTGTAGGGGGCTGGAGGAGGTTACAGAGATAGGGAGGGGTGTAGGGGACTGGAGGAGGTTACAGAGATAGGGAGGGGTGTAGGGGGCTGGAGGAGGTTACAGAGATAGGGAGGGGTGTAGGGGACTGGAGGAGGTTACAGAGATAGGGAGGGTTGTAGGGGGCTGGAGGAGGTTACAGAGATAGGGAGGGGTGTAGGGGGCTGGAGGAGGTTACAGAGACAGGGAGGGGTGTAGGGGCTGGAGGAGGTTACAGAGATAGGGAAGGTTGTAGGGGGCTGGAGGAGGTTACAGAGACAGGGAGGGGTGTAGGGGGCTGGAGGAGGTTACAGAGATAGGGAGGGTTGTAGGGGCTGGAGGAGGTTACAGAGATACGGAGAGTGTAGGGGGCTGGAGGAGGTTACAGAGATAGGGAGGGGTGTAGGGGGCTGGAGGAGGTTACAGAGATAGGGAGAGTGTCGGGGGCTGGAGGAGGTTACAGAGATAGGGAGGGGTGTAGGGGCTGGAGGAGGTTACAGAGATAGGGAGGGTTGTAGGGGCTGGAGGAGGTTACAGAGATACGGAGAGTGTAGGGGGCTGGAGGAGGTTACAGAGATAGGGAGGGGTGTAGGGGGCTGGAGGAGGTTACAGAGATAGGGAGAGTGTCGGGGGCTGGAGGAGGTTACAGAGATAGGGAGGGGTGTAGGGGCTGGAGGAGGTTACAGAGATAGGGAGGGGTGTAGGGGGCTGGAGGAGGTTACAGAGACAGGGAGGGGTGTAGGGGCTGGAGGAGGTTACAGAGATAGGGAAGGTTGTAGGGGGCTGGAGGAGGTTACAGAGACAGGGAGGGGTGTAGGGGGCTGGAGGAGGTTACAGAGATAGGGAGGGTTGTAGGGGCTGGAGGAGGTTACAGAGATACGGAGAGTGTAGGGGGCTGGAGGAGGTTACAGAGATAGGGAGGGGTGTAGGGGGCTGGAGGAGGTTACAGAGATAGGGAGAGTGTCGGGGGCTGGAGGAGGTTACAGAGATAGGGAGGGGTGTAGGGGCTGGAGGAGGTTACAGAGATAGGGAGGGGTGTAGGGGGCTGGAGGAGGTTCAGAGATAGGGAGGGTGTAGGGGGGCTGGAGGAGGTTACAGAGATAGGGAGGGGTGTTGGGGCTGGAAGAGGTTACAGAGATAGGGAGGGTGTACGGGGCTGGAGGAGGTTACAGAGAGAGGGAGGGTGTGGGGGGCTGGAGGAGGTTACAGAGATAGGGAGGGGTGTAGGGGCTGGAGGAGGTTACAGAGATAGGGAGGGGTGTAGAGGGCTGGAGGAGGTTATAGAGTTAGGGAGGGTTGTAGGGGGCTGGAGGAGGTTACAGAGATATGGAGGGGTGTAGGGGGCTGGAGTAGGTTACAGAGATAGGGAGGGGTGAAGGGGGCTGGAGGAGGTTACAGAGATAGGGAGGGTGTAGGGGGCTGGAGGAGGTTACAGAGATGGGGAGAGTGTAGGGGACTGGAGGAGGTTACAGAGATAGGGAGGGGTGTAGGGGCTGGAGGAGGTTACAGAGATAGGGAGGGGTGTAGGGGGCTGGAGGAGGTTACAGAGATAGGGAGGGGTGTAGGGGGCTGGAGGAGGTTACAGAGATAGGGAGGGGTGTAGGGGGACTGGAGGAGGTTACAGAGATAGGGAGGGGTGTAGGGGCTGGAGGAGGTTACAGAGATAGGGAGGGGTGTAGGGGGATGGAGGAGGTTACAGAGATAGGGAGGGGTGTGGGGGCTGGAGGAGCTTACAGAGATAGGGAGGGGTGTAGGGGACTGGAGGAGGTTACAGAGATAGGGAGGGGTGTAGGGGGCTGGAGGAGATTACAGAGATAGGGAGGGGTGTAGGGAGCTGGAGGAGGTTACAGTGATAGGGAGGGGTGTAGGGGGCTGGAGGAGGTTACAGAGATAGGGAGGGGTGTAGGGACTGGAGGAGGTTACAGAGATAGTGAGGGGTGTAGGGGGACTGGAGGAGGTTACAGAGATAGGGAGGGGTATAGGGGGGCTGGAGGAGGTTACAGAGATAGTGAGGGGTGTAGGGGGACAGGAGGAGGTTACAGAGATAGGGAGGGGTGTAGGGGGCTGGAGGAGGTTACAGAGATAGGGAGGGGTGCAGGGGACTGGAGGAGGTTACAGAGATAGGGAGGGGTGTAGGGGCAGGAGGAGGTTACAGAGATAGGGAGGGGTGTAGGGGGCTGGAGGAGGTTACAGAGATAGGGAGGGGTGTAGGGGGCTGGAGGAGGTTACAGAGATAGAGAGGGGTGTAGGGGACTGGAGGAGGTTACAGAGATAGGGAGGGGTGTGGGGGCTGGAGGAGGTTACAGAGATAGGGAGGGGTGTAGGGGGCTGGAGGAGGTTACAGAGATAGGGAGGAGTGTGGGGGCTGGACGTTACAGATAGGGAGGGGTGTAGGGGGCTGGAGGAGATTAGAGAGATAGGGAGGGTGTAGGGGGCTGGAGGAGGTTACAGAGATAGGGAGGGTTGTAGGGGCTGGAGGAGGTTACAGAGATAGGGAGGGGTGTAGGGGACTGGAGGAGGTTACAGAGATAGGGAGGGATGTAGGGACTGGAGGAGGTTACAGAGATAGGGAGGGTTGTAGGGGGCTGGAGGAGGTTACAGAGATAGGGAGGGGTGTAGGGGGCTGGAGGAGGTTACAGAGATAGGGAGGGGGTGTAGGGGGCTGTCGGAGGTTACAGAGACAGGGAGGGGTGTAGGGGACTGGAGGAGGTTAGAGATAGGGAGGGGTGTAGGGGGCTGGAGGAGGTTACAGAGATAGGGAGGGGTGTAGAGGGCTGCAGGAGGTTACAGAGATAGGGAGGGGTGTCGGGGGCTGGAGGAGGTTACAGAGATAGGGAGGGTTGTAGGGGGCTGGAGGAGGTTACAGAGATAGGGAGGGGTGTAGGGGGCTGGAGGAGGTTACCGAGATAGGGAGGGGTGTAGGGGCTGGAGGAGGTTACAGAGATAGGGAGGGGTGTAGGGGGCTGGAGGAGGTTACAGAGATAGGGAGGCGTGTAGGGGGCTGGAGGAGGTTACAGAGATAGGGAGGGTTGTAGGGGGCTGGAGGAGGTTACAGAGATAGGGAGGGGTGTAGGGGACTGGAGGAGGTTACAGAGATAGGGAGGGTTGTAGGGGGCTGGAGGAGGTTACAGAGACAGGGAGGGGTGTAGGGGGCTGGAGGAGGTTACAGAGATAGGGAGGGTTGTAGGGGCTGGAGGAGATTACAGAGATAGGGAAGGTTGTAGGGGGCTGGAGGAGGTTACAGAGATACAGAGAGTGTAGGGGGCTGGAGGAGGTTACAGAGATAGGGAGGGGTGTAGGGGGCTGGAGGAGGTTACAGAGATAGGGAGAGTGTCGGGGGCTGGAGGAGGTTACAGAGATAGGGAGGGGTGTAGGGGCTGGAGGAGGTTACAGAGATAGGAAGGGTTGTAGGGGCTGGAGGAGGTTACAGAGATAGGGAGGGGTGTAGGGGGCTGGAGGAGGTTCAGAGATAGGGAGGGTGTAGGGGGGCTGGAGGAGGTTACAGAGATAGGGAGGGGTGTTGGGGCTGGAAGAGGTTACAGAGATAGGGAGGGTGTACGGGGCTGGAGGAGGTTACAGAGAGAGGGAGGGTGTGGGGGGCTGGAGGAGGTTACAGAGATAGGGAGGGTGTAGGGGCTGGAGGAGGTTACAGAGATAGGGAGGGGTGTAGAGGGCTGGAGGAGGTTATAGAGTTAGGGAGGGTTGTAGGGGGCTGGAGGAGGTTACAGAGATATGGAGGGGTGTAGGGGGCTGGAGTAGGTTACAGAGATAGGGAGGGGTGAAGGGGCTGGAGGAGGTTACAGAGATAGGGAGGGTGTAGGGGGCTGGAGGAGGTTACAGAGATGGGGAGAGAGGAGGTTACAGAGATAGGGAGGGGTGTAGGGGGCTGGAGGAGGTTACAGAGATAGGGAGGGGTGTACGGGGCTGGAGGAGGTTACAGAGATAGGGAGGGTTGTAGGGGGCTGGAGGAGGTTACAGAGATAGGGAGGGGTGTAGGGGACTGGAGGAGGTTACAGAGATAGGGAGGGGTGTAGGGGGGCTGGAGGAGGTTACAGAGATAGGGAGGGGTGTAGGGGGCTGGAGGAGGTTACAGAGATAGGGAGGGTGTAGGGGGCTGGAGGAGGTTACAGAGATAGGGAGGGGTGTGGGGGCTGGAGGAGGTTACAGAGATAGGGAGGGGTGTAGGGAGCTGGAGGAGGTTACAGAGATAGGGAGGGGTGTAGGGGGCTGGAGGAGGTTACAGAGATAGGGAGGGGTGTAGGGGGCTGGAGGAGGTTACAGAGATAGGGAGGCGTGTAGGGGGCTGGAGGAGGTTACAGAGATAGGGAGGGTTGTAGGGGGCTGGAGGAGGTTACAGAGATAGGGAGGGGTGTAGGGGACTGGAGGAGGTTACAGAGATAGGGAGGGTTGTAGGGGGCTGGAGGAGGTTACAGAGACAGGGAGGGGTGTAGGGGGCTGGAGGAGGTTACAGAGATAGGGAGGGGTGTAGGGGGCTGGAGGAGGTTACAGAGATAGGGAGGGGTGTAGGGGGGCTGGAGGAGGTTACAGAGATAGGGAGGGTTGTAGGGGCTGGAGGAGATTACAGAGATAGGGAAGGTTGTAGGGGGCTGGAGGAGGTTACAGAGATACGGAGAGTGTAGGGGGCTGGAGGAGGTTACAGAGATAGGGAGGGGTGTAGGGGGCTGGAGGAGGTTACAGAGATAGGGAGAGTGTCGGGGGCTGGAGGAGGTTACAGAGATAGGGAGGGGTGTAGGGGCTGGAGGAGGTTACAGAGATAGGAAGGGTTGTAGGGGCTGGAGGAGGTTACAGAGATAGGGAGGGGTGTAGGGGGCTGGAGGAGGTTCAGAGATAGGGAGGGTGTAGGGGGGCTGGAGGAGGTTACAGAGATAGGGAGGGGTGTTGGGGCTGGAAGAGGTTACAGAGATAGGGAGGGTGTACGGGGCTGGAGGAGGTTACAGAGAGAGGGAGGGTGTGGGGGGCTGGAGGAGGTTACAGAGATAGGGAGGGGTGTAGGGGCTGGAGGAGGTTACAGAGATAGGGAGGGGTGTAGAGGGCTGGAGGAGGTTATAGAGTTAGGGAGGGTTGTAGGGGGCTGGAGGAGGTTACAGAGATATGGAGGGGTGTAGGGGGCTGGAGTAGGTTACAGAGATAGGGAGGGGTGAAGGGGCTGGAGGAGGTTACAGAGATAGGGAGGGTGTAGGGGGCTGGAGGAGGTTACAGAGATGGGGAGAGAGGAGGTTACAGAGATAGGGAGGGGTGTAGGGGGCTGGAGGAGGTTACAGAGATAGGGAGGGGTGTACGGGACTGGAGGAGGTTACAGAGATAGGGAGGGTTGTAGGGGGCTGGAGGAGGTTACAGAGATAGGGAGGGGTGTAGGGGACTGGAGGAGGTTACAGAGATAGGGAGGGGTGTAGGGGGGCTGGAGGAGGTTACAGAGATAGGGAGGGGTGTAGGGGGCTGGAGGAGGTTACAGAGATAGGGAGGGTGTAGGGGGCTGGAGGAGGTTACAGAGATAGGGAGGGGTGTGGGGGCTGGAGGAGGTTACAGAGATAGGGAGGGGTGTAGGGAGCTGGAGGAGGTTACAGAGATAGGGAGGGGTGTAGGGGGCTGGAGGAGATTACAGAGATAGGGAGGGGTGTAGGGAGCTGGAGGAGGTTACAAAGATAGGGAGGGGTGTAGGGGACTGGAGGAGGTTACAGAGATAGGGAGGGGTGTAGGGGGACTGGAGGAGGTTACAGAGATAGGGAGGGGTGTAGGGGGCTGGAGGAGGTTACAGAGATAGGGAGGGGTGTAGGGGGCTGGAGGAGGTTACAGAGATAGGGAGGGGTGTAGGGACTGGAGGAGGTTACAGAGATAGTGAGGGGTGTAGGGGGACTGGAGGAGGTTACAGAGATAGGGAGGGGTGTAGGGAGGCTGGAGGAGGTTACAGAGATAGTGAGGGGTGTAGGGGGACAGGAGGAGGTTACAGAGATAGGGAGGGGTGTAGGGGGCTGGAGGAGGTTACAGAGATAGTGAGGGGTGTAGGGGGACTGGAGGAGGTTACAGAGATAGGGAGGGGTGTAGGGGGGCTGGAGGAGGTTACAGAGATAGTGAGGGGTGTAGGGGGACAGGAGGAGGTTACAGAGATAGGGAGGGGTGTAGGGGGCTGGAGGAGGTTACAGAGATAGGGAGGGGTGCAGGGGACTGGAGGAGGTTACAGAGATAGGGAGGGGTGTAGGGGCTGGAGGAGGTTACAGAGATAGGAAGGGTTGTAGGGGCTGGAGGAGGTTACAGAGATAGGGAGGGGTGTAGGGGGCTGGAGGAGGTTCAGAGATAGGGAGGGTGTAGGGGGGCTGGAGGAGGTTACAGAGATAGGGAGGGGTGTTGGGGCTGGAAGAGGTTACAGAGATAGGGAGGGTGTACGGGGCTGGAGGAGGTTACAGAGAGAGGGAGGGTGTGGGGGGCTGGAGGAGGTTACAGAGATAGGGAGGGGTGTAGGGGCTGGAGGAGGTTACAGAGATAGGGAGGGGTGTAGAGGGCTGGAGGAGGTTATAGACTTAGGGAGGGTTGTAGGGGGCTGGAGGAGGTTACAGAGATATGGAGGGGTGTAGGGGGCTGGAGTAGGTTACAGAGATAGGGAGGGGTGAAGGGGCTGGAGGAGGTTACAGAGATAGGGAGGGTGTAGGGGGCTGGAGGAGGTTACAGAGATGGGGAGAGAGGAGGTTACAGAGATAGGGAGGGGTGTAGGGGGCTGGAGGAGGTTACAGAGATAGGGAGGGGTGTACGGGGCTGGAGGAGGTTACAGAGATAGGGAGGGTTGTAGGGGGCTGGAGGAGGTTACAGAGATAGGGAGGGGTGTAGGGGACTGGAGGAGGTTACAGAGATAGGGAGGGGTGTAGGGGGGCTGGAGGAGGTTACAGAGATAGGGAGGGGTGTAGGGGGCTGGAGGAGGTTACAGAGATAGGGAGGGTGTAGGGGGCTGGAGGAGGTTACAGAGATAGGGAGGGGTGTGGGGGCTGGAGGAGGTTACAGAGATAGGGAGGGGTGTAGGGAGCTGGAGGAGGTTACAGAGATAGGGAGGGGTGTAGGGGGCTGGAGGAGATTACAGAGATAGGGAGGGGTGTAGGGAGCTGGAGGAGGTTACAAAGATAGGGAGGGGTGTAGGGGACTGGAGGAGGTTACAGAGATAGGGAGGGGTGTAGGGGGACTGGAGGAGGTTACAGAGATAGGGAGGGGTGTAGGGGGCTGGAGGAGGTTACAGAGATAGGGAGGGTTGTAGGGGGCTGGAGGAGGTTACAGAGATAGGGAGGGGTGTAGGGGGCTGGAGGAGGTTACAGAGATAGGGAGGGGTGTAGGGGGCTGGAGGAGGTTACAGAGATAGGGAGGGGTGTAGGGACTGGAGGAGGTTACAGAGATAGGGAGGGTTGTAGGGGGCTGGAGGAGGTTACAGAGACAGGGAGGGGTGTAGGGGGCTGGAGGAGGTTACAGAGATAGGGAGGGGTGTAGGGGGCTGGAGGAGGTTACAGAGATAGGGAGGGGTGTAGGGGGGCTGGAGGAGGTTACAGAGATAGGGAGGGTTGTAGGGGCTGGAGGAGATTACAGAGATAGGGAAGGTTGTAGGGGGCTGGAGGAGGTTACAGAGATACGGAGAGTGTAGGGGGCTGGAGGAGGTTACAGAGATAGGGAGGGGTGTAGGGGGCTGGAGGAGGTTACAGAGATAGGGAGAGTGTCGGGGGCTGGAGGAGGTTACAGAGATAGGGAGGGGTGTAGGGGCTGGAGGAGGTTACAGAGATAGGAAGGGTTGTAGGGGCTGGAGGAGGTTACAGAGATAGGGAGGGGTGTAGGGGGCTGGAGGAGGTTCAGAGATAGGGAGGGTGTAGGGGGGCTGGAGGAGGTTACAGAGATAGGGAGGGGTGTTGGGGCTGGAAGAGGTTACAGAGATAGGGAGGGTGTACGGGGCTGGAGGAGGTTACAGAGAGAGGGAGGGTGTGGGGGGCTGGAGGAGGTTACAGAGATAGGGAGGGGTGTAGGGGCTGGAGGAGGTTACAGAGATAGGGAGGGGTGTAGAGGGCTGGAGGAGGTTATAGAGTTAGGGAGGGTTGTAGGGGGCTGGAGGAGGTTACAGAGATATGGAGGGGTGTAGGGGGCTGGAGTAGGTTACAGAGATAGGGAGGGGTGAAGGGGCTGGAGGAGGTTACAGAGATAGGGAGGGTGTAGGGGGCTGGAGGAGGTTACAGAGATGGGGAGAGAGGAGGTTACAGAGATAGGGAGGGGTGTAGGGGGCTGGAGGAGGTTACAGAGATAGGGAGGGGTGTACGGGGCTGGAGGAGGTTACAGAGATAGGGAGGGTTGTAGGGGGCTGGAGGAGGTTACAGAGATAGGGAGGGGTGTAGGGGACTGGAGGAGGTTACAGAGATAGGGAGGGGTGTAGGGGGGCTGGAGGAGGTTACAGAGATAGGGAGGGGTGTAGGGGGCTGGAGGAGGTTACAGAGATAGGGAGGGTGTAGGGGGCTGGAGGAGGTTACAGAGATAGGGAGGGGTGTGGGGGCTGGAGGAGGTTACAGAGATAGGGAGGGGTGTAGGGAGCTGGAGGAGGTTACAAAGATAGGGAGGGGTGTAGGGGACTGGAGGAGGTTACAGAGATAGGGAGGGGTGTAGGGGGACTGGAGGAGGTTACAGAGATAGGGAGGGGTGTAGGGGGCTGGAGGAGGTTACAGAGATAGGGAGGGGTGTAGGGGGCTGGAGGAGGTTACAGAGATAGGGAGGGGTGTAGGGACTGGAGGAGGTTACAGAGATAGTGAGGGGTGTAGGGGGACTGGAGGAGGTTACAGAGATAGGGAGGGGTGTAGGGGGGCTGGAGGAGGTTACAGAGATAGTGAGGGGTGTAGGGGGACAGGAGGAGGTTACAGAGATAGGGAGGGGTGTAGGGGGCTGGAGGAGGTTACAGAGATAGTGAGGGGTGTAGGGGGACTGGAGGAGGTTACAGAGATAGGGAGGGGTGTAGGGGGGCTGGAGGAGGTTACAGAGATAGTGAGGGGTGTAGGGGGACAGGAGGAGGTTACAGAGATAGGGAGGGGTGTAGGGGGCTG
Source organism: Scyliorhinus torazame (assembly GCF_047496885.1). NCBI lineage: Eukaryota > Metazoa > Chordata > Chondrichthyes > Carcharhiniformes > Scyliorhinidae > Scyliorhinus > Scyliorhinus torazame. Next base: position 41,267,807 of record NC_092732.1, on the reverse strand, counting down.
GAGGAGGTTACAGAGATAGGGAGGGGTGCAGGGGACTGGAGGAGGTTACAGAGATAGGGAGGGGTGTAGGGGCTGGAGGAGGTTACAGAGATAGGAAGGGTTGTAGGGGCTGGAGGAGGTTACAGAGATAGGGAGGGGTGTAGGGGGCTGGAGGAGGTTCAGAGATAGGGAGGGTGTAGGGGGGCTGGAGGAGGTTACAGAGATAGGGAGGGGTGTTGGGGCTGGAAGAGGTTACAGAGATAGGGAGGGTGTACGGGGCTGGAGGAGGTTACAGAGAGAGGGAGGGTGTGGGGGGCTGGAGGAGGTTACAGAGATAGGGAGGGGTGTAGGGGCTGGAGGAGGTTACAGAGATAGGGAGGGGTGTAGAGGGCTGGAGGAGGTTATAGAGTTAGGGAGGGTTGTAGGGGGCTGGAGGAGGTTACAGAGATATGGAGGGGTGTAGGGGGCTGGAGTAGGTTACAGAGATAGGGAGGGGTGAAGGGGCTGGAGGAGGTTACAGAGATAGGGAGGGTGTAGGGGGCTGGAGGAGGTTACAGAGATGGGGAGAGAGGAGGTTACAGAGATAGGGAGGGGTGTAGGGGGCTGGAGGAGGTTACAGAGATAGGGAGGGGTGTACGGGGCTGGAGGAGGTTACAGAGATAGGGAGGGTTGTAGGGGGCTGGAGGAGGTTACAGAGATAGGGAGGGGTGTAGGGGACTGGAGGAGGTTACAGAGATAGGGAGGGGTGTAGGGGGGCTGGAGGAGGTTACAGAGATAGGGAGGGGTGTAGGGGGCTGGAGGAGGTTACAGAGATAGGGAGGGTGTAGGGGGCTGGAGGAGGTTACAGAGATAGGGAGGGGTGTGGGGGCTGGAGGAGGTTACAGAGATAGGGAGGGGTGTAGGGAGCTGGAGGAGGTTACAGAGATAGGGAGGGGTGTAGGGGGCTGGAGGAGATTACAGAGATAGGGAGGGGTGTAGGGAGCTGGAGGAGGTTACAAAGATAGGGAGGGGTGTAGGGGACTGGAGGAGGTTACAGAGATAGGGAGGGGTGTAGGGGGACTGGAGGAGGTTACAGAGATAGGGAGGGGTGTAGGGGGCTGGAGGAGGTTACAGAGATAGGGAGGGTTGTAGGGGGCTGGAGGAGGTTACAGAGATAGGGAGGGGTGTAGGGGGCTGGAGGAGGTTACAGAGATAGGGAGGGGTGTAGGGGGCTGGAGGAGGTTACAGAGATAGGGAGGGGTGTAGGGACTGGAGGAGGTTACAGAGATAGTGAGGGGTGTAGGGGGACTGGAGGAGGTTACAGAGATAGGGAGGGGTGTAGGGGGGCTGGAGGAGGTTACAGAGATAGTGAGGGGTGTAGGGGGACAGGAGGAGGTTACAGAGATAGGGAGGGGTGTAGGGGGCTGGAGGAGGTTACAGAGATAGGGAGGGGTGCAGGGGACTGGAGGAGGTTACAGAGATAGGGAGGGGTGTAGGGGCTGGAGGAGGTTACAGAGATAGGGAGGGGTGTAGGGGGCTGGAGGAGGTTACAGAGATAGGGAGGGGTGTAGGGGAGCTGGAGGAGGTTACAGAGATAGGGAGGGTGTAGGGGGCTGGAGGAGGTTACAGAGATAGGGAGGGGTGTAGGGGGCTGGAGGAGGTTACAGAGATAGGGAGGGGTGTAGGGGGCTGGAGGAGGTTACAGAGATAGGGAGGGGTGTAGGGGGGCTGGAGGAGGTTACGGGGATAGGGAGGGGTGTAGGGGGCTGGAGGAGGTTACAGAGATAGGGAGGGGTGTAGGGGGGCTGGAGGAGGTTACAGAGATAGGGAGGGGTGTAGGGGGCTGGAGGAGGTTACAGAGATAGGGAGGGGTGTAGGGACTGGAGGAGGTTACAGAGATAGTCAGGGGTGTAGGGGGACTGGAGGAGGTTACAGAGATAGGGAGGGGTGTAGGGGGCTGGAGGAGGTTACAGAGATAGGGAGGAGTGTGGGGGCTGGACGTTACAGATAGGGAGGGGTGTAGGGGGCTGGAGGAGATTAGAGAGATAGGGAGGGTGTAGGGGGCTGGAGGAGGTTACAGAGATAGGGAGGGTTGTAGGGGCTGGAGGAGGTTACAGAGATAGGGAGGGGTGTAGGGGACTGGAGGAGGTTACAGAGATAGGGAGGGGTGTAGGGACTGGAGGAGGTTACAGAGATAGGGAGGGTTGTAGGGGGCTGGAGGAGGTTACAGAGATAGGGAGGGGTGTAGGGGGCTGGAGGAGGTTACAGAGATAGGGAGGGGGTGTAGGGGGCTGTCGGAGGTTACAGAGACAGGGAGGGGTGTAGGGGACTGGAGGAGGTTAGAGATAGGGAGGGGTGTAGGGGGCTGGAGGAGGTTACAGAGATAGGGAGGGGTGTAGAGGGCTGAAGGAGGTTACAGAGATAGGGAGGGGTGTCGGGGGCTGGAGGAGGTTACAGAGATAGGGAGGGTTGTAGGGGGCTGGAGGAGGTTACAGAGATAGGGAGGGGTGTAGGGGGCTGGAGGAGGTTACCGAGATAGGGAGGGGTGTAGGGGCTGGAGGAGGTTACAGAGATAGGGAGGGGTGTAGGGGGCTGGAGGAGGTTACAGAGATAGGGAGGGTTGTAGGGGGCTGGAGGAGGTTACAGAGATAGGGAGGGGTGTAGGGGACTGGAGGAGGTTACAGAGATAGGGAGGGTTGTAGGGGGCTGGAGGAGGTTACAGAGATAGGGAGGGGTGTAGGGGGCTGGAGGAGGTTACAGAGACAGGGAGGGGTGTAGGGGCTGGAGGAGGTTACAGAGATAGGGAAGGTTGTAGGGGGCTGGAGGAGGTTACAGAGACAGGGAGGGGTGTAGGGGGCTGGAGGAGGTTACAGAGACAGGGAGGGGTGTAGGGGGCTGGAGGACGTTACAGAGATAGGGAGGGGTGTAGGAGGCTGGAGGAGGTTACAGAGATACGGAGAGTGTAGGGGGCTGGAGGAGGTTACAGAGATAGGGAGGGGTGTAGGGGGCTGGAGGAGGTTACAGAGATAGGGAGAGTGTCGGGGGCTGGAGGAGGTTACAGAGATAGGGAGGGGTGTAGGGGCTGGAGGAGGTTACAGAGATAGGAAGGGTTGTAGGGGCTGGAGGAGGTTACAGAGATAGGGAGGGGTGTAGGGGGCTGGAGGAGGTTCAGAGATAGGGAGGGTGTAGGGGGGCTGGAGGAGGTTACAGAGATAGGGAGGGGTGTTGGGGCTGGAAGAGGTTACAGAGATAGGGAGGGTGTACGGGGCTGGAGGAGGTTACAGAGAGAGGGAGGGTGTGGGGGGCTGGAGGAGGTTACAGAGATAGGGAGGGGTGTAGGGGCTGGAGGAGGTTACAGAGATAGGGAGGGGTGTAGAGGGCTGGAGGAGGTTATAGAGTTAGGGAGGGTTGTAGGGGGCTGGAGGAGGTTACAGAGATATGGAGGGGTGTAGGGGGCTGGAGTAGGTTACAGAGATAGGGAGGGGTGAAGGGGGCTGGAGGAGGTTACAGAGATAGGGAGGGTGTAGGGGGCTGGAGGAGGTTACAGAGATGGGGAGAGAGGAGGTTACAGAGATAGGGAGGGGTGTAGGGGGCTGGAGGAGGTTACAGAGATAGGGAGGGGTGTACGGGGCTGGAGGAGGTTACAGAGATAGGGAGGGTTGTAGGGGGCTGGAGGTTACAGAGATAGGGAAGGTTGTAGGGCGCTGGAGGAGGTTACAGAGATAGGGAGGGATGTAGGGGGCTGGAGGTTACAGAGATAGGGAAGGTTGTAGGGGGCTGGAGGAGGTTACAGAGATAGGGAGAGTGTAGGGGGCTGGAGGTGGTTACAGAGATAGGGAGGGGTGTCGGGGGCTGGAGGAGGTTACAGAGATAGGGAGGGGTGTAGGGGACTGGAGGAGATTACAGAGATAGGGAGGGGTGTAGGGGCTGGAGGAGGTTACAGAGATAGGGAGGGTTGTAGGGGACTGGAGGAGACTACAGAGATAGGGAGGGGTGTTGGGGCTGGAGGAGGTTACAGACATAGGGAGGGGTGTAGGGGGCTGGAGGAGGTTACAGAGATAGGGAGGGGTGTAGGGGACTGGAGGAGATTACAGAGATAGGGAGGGGTGTAGGGGGCTGGAGGAGGTTACAGTGATAGGGAGGGGTGTAGGGACTGGAGGAGGTTACAGAGATAGGGAGGGGGTAGGGGACTGGAGGAGGTTACAGAGATAGGGAGGGTGTAGGGGGCTGGAGGAGGTTACAGAGATAGGGAGGGTGTAGGGGACTGGAGGAGGTTACAGAGATAGGGAGGGGTGTAGGGGGACTGGAGGAGGTTACAGAGATAGGGAGGGTTGTGGGGGGCTGGAGGAGGTTACAGAGATAGGGAGGGGTGTAGGGGGCTGGAGAAGGTTACAGAGATAGGGAGGGGTGTAGGAGGCTGGAGGAGGTTACAGAGATAGGGTGGGGTGTAGGGGGCTGGAGGAGGTTACAGAGATAGGGAGGGGTGTAGGGGGGCTGGAGGTTACAGAGATAGGGAGGGGTGTAGGGGCTGGAGGAGGTTACAGAGATAGGGAGGGTGTAGGGGGCTGGAGGAGGTTACAGAGATAGGGAGGGGTGTAGGGGGCTGGAGAAGGTTACAGAGATAGGGAGGGGTGTAGGGGACTGGAGGTGGTTACAGAGATAGGGAGGGGTGTAGGGGACTGGAGGAGGCTACAGAGATAGGGAGGGGTGTAGAGGCTGGAGGAGGTTACAGAGATAGGGAGGGGTGTAGGGGACTGGAGGAGGTTACAGAGATAGGGAGGGGTGTAGGGGGCTGGAGGAGGTTACAGAGATAGGGAGGGTTGTAGGGGACTGGAGGTGGTTACAGAGATAGGGAGGGGTGTAGGGGGCTGGAGGAGGTTACAGAGATAGGGAGGGGTGTCGGGGACTGGAGGAGATTACAGAGATAGGGAGGGGTGTAGGGGGCTGGAGGAGGTTACAGTGATAGGGAGGGGTGTAGGGACTGGAGGAGGTTACAGAGATAGGGAGGGGTGTAGGGGGCTGGAGGAGGTTACAGAGATAGGGAGGGTTGTAGGGGACTGGAGGTGGTTACAGAGATAGGGAGGGGTGTAGGGGACTGGAGGAGGTTACAGAGATAGGGAGGGTTGTGGGGGGCTGGAGGAGGTTACAGAGATAGGGAGGGGTGTAGGGGGCTGGAGAAGGTTACAGAGATAGGGAGGGGTGTAGGAGGCTGGAGGAGGCTACAGAGATAGGGAGGGGTGTAGAGGCTGGAGGAGGTTACAGAGATAGGGAGGGGTGTAGGGGACTGGAGGAGGTTACAGAGATAGGGAGGGGTGTAGGGGGCTGGAGGAGGTTACAGAGATAGGGAGGGGTGTAGGGGGCTGGAGGAGGTTACAGAGATAGGGAGGGTTGTAGGGGACTGGAGGTGGTTACAGAGATAGGGAGGGGTGTAGGGGGCTGGAGGAGGTTACAGAGATAGGGAGGGGTGTCGGGGACTGGAGGAGGTTACAGAGATAGGGAAGGGTGTAGGGGACTGGAGGAGGTTACAGAGATAGGGAGGGGTGTAGGGGCTGGAGGAGGTTACAGAGATAGGGAGGGGTGTAGGGGCTGGAGGAGGTTACAGAGATAGGGAGGGGTGTAGGGGGGCTGGAGGAGGTTACAGAGATAGGGAGGGGTGTAGGGGGCTGGAGGAGGTTACAGAGATAGGGAGGGGTGTAGGGGGCTGGAGGAGGTTACAGAGATAGGGAGGGTTGTAGGGGACTGGAGGAGGTTACAGAGATAGGGAGGGTTGTAGGGGGCTGGAGGGGGTTACATAGATAGGGAGGGGTGTAGGGGGCTGGAGGAGGTTACAGAGATAGGGAGGGGTGTAGGGGGCTGGAGGAGGTTACAGAGATAGGGAGGGGTGTAGGGGCTGGAGGAGGTTACAGAGATAGGGAGGGGTGTAGGGGCTGGAGGAGGTTACAGAGATAGGGAGGGGTGTAGGGGGCTGGAGGAGGTGACAGAGATAGGGAGGGTTGTAGGGGACTGGAGGAGGTTACAGAGATAGGGAGGGGTGTAGGGGGCTGGAGGAGGTTACAGAGATAGGGAGGGGTGTCGGGGGCTGGAGGAGGTTACAGACATAGGGAGGGGTGTAGGGGGCTGGAGGAGGTTACAGAGATAGGGAGGGGTGTAGGGGGCTGGAGGAGGTTACAGAGATAGGGAGAGTGTAGGGGCTGGAGGAGGTTACAGAGATAGGGAGGGTGTAGGGGTCTGGAGGAGGTTACAGAGATAGGGAGGGTGTAGGGGGCTGGAGGAGGTTACAGAGATAGGGAGGGTGTAGGGGACTGGAGGACGTTACAGAGATAGGGAGGGTGTAGGGGGCTGGAGGAGGTTACAGAGATAGGGAGGGGTGTACGGGGCTGGAGGAGGTTAGAGAGGGAGGGTTGTCGGGGAGGGAGGAGGTTAGAGAGGGAGGGTTGTCGGGGAGGGAGGAGGATTCTGAGGCAGGGAGGGGGCTGGGACTCTCTCACCTCCCGAATCTCCTTGATTTTACAGCCTCCTTTTCCGATCAGCGAACCGCACTGACTGGCTGGAATGACGATCCGGAGGGTGACCGGGGGTTGGCTGGACGCATTGCTGTTGGACATTGCACTGTTGATATCCTGGGGGGGACACACACAATGTTACCCTGAGACTCCCCCGAGATCGCCCAGTCCCCCCGAGATCGCCCAGTCCCCCCGAGATCGCCCAGTGTCCCGAGATCGCCCAGTCCCCCCAAGATTCCCCCAGTCCCCCCGAGATCGCCCAGTCCCCCCGAGATCGCCCAGTCCCCCCGAGATCGCCCAGTCTCCCCGAGATTCCCCCAGTCCCCCCGAGATCGCCCAGTGTCCCGAGAACCCCCCAGTCCCCCCGAGATTCCCCCAGTCCCCCCGAGATCGCCCAGTCCCCCCGAGATCGCCCAGTGTCCCGAGATCGCCCAGTCCCCCCGAGATCGCCCAGTCCCCCCGAGATCGCCCAGTGTCCCGAGAACCCCCCAGTCCCCCCGAGATTCCCCCAGTCCCCCCGAGATCGCCCAGTCCCCCCGAGATCGCCCAGTGTCCCGAGATCGCCCAGTGTCCCGAGATCGCCCAGTCCCCCCGAGATCGCCCAGTCCCCCCGAGATCGCCCAGTCCCCCCGAGATCGCCCAGTGTCCCGAGATCGCCCAGTGTCCCGAGATCGCCCAGTGTCCCGAGATCGCCCAGTCCCCCCGAGAACCCCCCAGTCCCCCCGAGATCGCCCAGTCCCCCCGAGATCGCCCAGTGTCCCGAGATCGCCCAGTCCCCCCGAGATTCCCCCAGTCCCCCCGAGATCGCCCAGTCCCCCCGAGATCGCCCAGTGTCCCGAGATCGCCCAGTCCCCCCGAGATCGCCCAGTCCTCCCGAGATCGCCCAGTCCCCCCGAGATCGCCCCAGTCCCCCCCGAGATCGCCCAGTCCCCCCGAGATCCCCCAGTCCCCCCGAGATCGCCCAGTGTCCCGAGATCGCCCAGTCCTCCCGAGATCGCCCAGTGTCCCGAGATCCCCCAGTCCCCCCGAGAACCCCCCAGTCCCCCCGATATCTCCCAGTGTCCCCGGGATCGCCCAGTCCCCCCGATATCCTCCCAGTGTCCCCGAGATCGCCCAGTGTCCCGAGATCGCCCAGTGTCCCGAAATCGCCCAGTCCCCCCGAGATCGCCCAGTGTCCCGAGATCGCCCAGTCCCCCCGAGATCGCCCAGTGTCCCCGAGATCGCCCAGTCCCCCCGAGAAGCCCCCAGTGTCCCGAGATCGCCCAGTCCCCCCGAGATTCCCCAGTCCCCCCCCGAGATCGCCCAGTGTCCCGAGATCCTCCCAGTCCCCCCGAGATTCCCCCAGTCCCCCCGAGATCGCCCAGTCCCCCCGAGATCGCCCAGTCCCCCGAGATTCCCCCAGTCCCCCCGAGATCGCCCAGTCCCCCGAGATCGGCCAGTGTCCCGAGAACCCCCCAGTCCCCCCGAGATCACCCAGTCCCCCCGAGATCCTCCCAGTGTCCCCGAGATCGGCCAGTGTCCCGAGATCGCCCAGTCCCCGCGAGATCACCCAGTGTCCCGAGATCGCCCAGTGTCCCCGAGATCCCCCAGTGTACCGAGATCGCCCAGTCCCCCCGAGAACCCCCCAGTGTCCCCGAGATCCCCCCAGTGTCTCTATCGCCCAGTGTCCCCGTGATCCCCCCAGTGTCCCCGAGATCCCCCAGTGTCCCCGAGATCCCCCCAGTGTCCCCGAGATCCCCCCAGTGTCCCCGAGATCCCCCCAGTGTCCCCGAGATCCCCCCAGTGTCCCCGAGATCCCCCCAGTGTTCCCGAGATTCCCCCAGTGTCCCCGAGATCCCCCAGTGTCCCCGAGATCCCCCAGTGTCCCCGAGATTCCCCCAGTGTCCCCGAGATTCCCCCAGTGTCCCCGAGATTCCCCCAGTGTCCCCGAGATCCCCCCAGTGTCCCCGAGAACCCCCCAGTGTCCCCGAGAACCCCCCAGTGTCCCCGAGATCCCCCCAGTGTCCCCGAGATCCCCCAGTGTCCCCGAGATCCCCCCAGTGTCCCCGAGATTCCCCCAGTGTCCCCGAGATCCCCCCAGTGTCCCCGAGATCCCCCCAGTGTCCCCGAGATCGCCCAGTCCCCTCGAGATCGCCCAGCCCCCCCGAGATCGCCCAGTGTCCCGAGATCGCCCAGTCCCCCCGAGAACCCCCCAGTCCCCCGAGATCGTCCAGTCCCCCCGAGATCCCCCCAGTCCCCCGAGATCGCCCAGTCCCCCCGAGATCCTCCCAGTGTCCCCGAGATCGCCCAGTCCCCCCGAGATCCCCCCAGTGTCCCCGAGATCCCCCAGTGTCCCGAGATCGCCCAGTCCCCCCGAGAACCCCCCAGTGTCCCCGAGATCCCCCCAGTGTCTCTGAGATCGCCCAGTCCCCCCGAGATCCCCCAGTCCCCCCGAGATCGCCCAGTCCCCCCGAGATCGCCCAGTGTCCCGAGATTGCCCAGTCCCCCCGAGATCCCCCAGTGTCCCCGAGATCCCCCAGTCCCCCCGAGATCGCCCAGTCCCCCCGAGATCGCCCAGGCCCCCGAGATCGCCCAGTCCCCCCGAGATCCCCCAGTGTCCCCGAGATCGCCCAGTGTCCCCGAGATCGCCCAGTGGCCCGAGATCGCCCAGTCCCCCCGAGATCGCCCAGTCCCCCCGAGATCCCCCCAGTGTCCCCGAGATCCCCCCAATCCCCCCGAGATTCCCCCAGTGTCCCCGAGATCCCCCAGTCCCCCCGAGATCCCCCCAGTGTCCCCGAGATCGCCCAGTGTCCCCGAGATCCCCCAGTGTCCCCGAGATCGCCCAGTGTCCCCGAGATCGCCCAGTCCCCCCGAGATCGCCCAGTCCCCCCGAGATCGCCCCATTCCCTCCGAGATTGCCCAGTGTTCCCGAGATCCCCCCAGTCCCCCTGAAATCACCCAGTGTCCCCGAGATCCCCCCAGTCCCCCCGAGATCGCCCCAGTCCCCCCCGAGATCGCCCCAGTCCCCCCCGAGATCGCCCCAGTCCCCCCGAGATCGCCCCAGTCCCCCTGAGATCGCCCAGTCCCCCCGAGATCCACCAGTGTTACCGAGGTCACCCCAAGTGATCGCACGCAGTCCGATTCTCACCTTGTGTCCCGGCTCCCGTTGCCACCCCCCCACCCCCTCAAGCAGACACCCCACCACTCGAGCACAGACATCCCCCTTCCCCCTCACCTCCTCCAGCTTGTGCGTGATCATCGCGAAAGCCTTGAAGATGGCACTGGTCGGTCCCGACAAGGTGACAATCCGTTCTGGGCAGTTGCCTTCGGAGATGTTGATTCGCGCGCCGCTCTGGGGGGGGGGGGTAAAAGAAAAAAACAGGAAAACATGGTCGTGACTGAGAGTTATAACCCCCCCCCCCCGCCCCCCCACCCTCCCGGCCGCCCCCCCCCTCCCTCCCCTCCCCGCCACCCCCCCCCCTCTCTCCCCGCGCCCGCCCCCCTCCCCCGACTACCCAGCCCTCGCGTCCGGACGGTCCTGTGCTCACCTCTTCCCGCATTCTCTTCACCGTCTCGCCTTTCTGTGGGGGGGGGGGGAGGAGACACAAGAGGAGACGCGGGTTACGCTCAGTGACAGCGGGTCCACCTTTTAAAACAGTCAAGTCAAAGAGAGCTGGGTGGGGGGGGGGTTCACTCACCTTTCCAATGATGCTGCCCACCTCCTGTGTGGAGAGAGCAGAGAAAACACAAGCGTTATCCAGTCAGAGTACAGCAGAGGGAGATACAGAGAGTACAGCAGAGGGAGATACAGAATCGCAACAGTCTCTCCCTCAACACCGGCAGCACTAAACTACTGACTTAGAACAAAGAACGATTACAGCACAGGAACAGGCCCTTCGGCCCTCCCAGCCTGCGCCGATCCAGATCCTTTATCTAAACCTGTCGCCTATTTTCCAAGGATTTACTTCCCTCTGTTCCCCGCCCGTTCATATATCTGTCTAGATGCATCTTGAATGACGCTATCGTGCCCGCCTCTACCACCTCCGCTGGCAAAGCATTCCAGGTACCCATCACCCTCTGCGTAAAGAACTTTCCACGCACATCTCCCTTAAACTTTCCCCCTCTCACCTTGAAACCGGGACCCCTTGTAATCGACACCCCCACTCTTGGAAGAAGCTTGTCGCGATCCACCCTGTCCAGACCTCTCACAATTTTGTAGACCTCTATCAGGTCCACCCCTCAACCTCCGTCTTTCCAACGAAAACAATCCTAATCTACTAAACCTTTCTTCATAGCTAGCGCCCTCCGTACCAGGCAACATCCTGGTGAACCTCCTCTGCACCCTCTCTAAAGCATCCACATCCTTCTGGTGATGTGGCGACCAGAACTGCACGCAGTATTCCAAATGTGGCCTCACCAAAGTCCTGTACAACTGTAACATGACCTGCCGACTCTTGTACTCAATACCCCGTCCGATGAAGGCAAGCATGCTGTGTGCCTTCTTGACCCCTCTATCGACCTGCGTTGCCACCTTCAGGTTACAATGGACCTGAACTCCCAGATCTCTCTGTGCATCAATTTTCCCCAGGACTCTTCCATTGACCGTACAGTCCGCTCTTGAATTAGATCTTCCAAAATGCATCACCTCGCATTTGCCTGGATTGAACTCCATCTGCCACTTCTCTGCCCAACTCTCCAGTCTATCTGTATTCTGCTGTATTCTCTGACAGTCCTCCTCGCTATCTGCAACTCCACCAATCTTCGTATCATCTGCAATCTTGCTAATCAGACTATCTATACCCTCGTCCAGATCATTTATGTATATCACAAACAACAGTGGTCCGAGCACGGGTCCCTGTGGAACACCACTAGTCACCTTTCTCCATTTTGAGACACTCCCTTCCGCCACTACTCTCTGTCTCCTGTTGCCCAGCCAGTTCTTTATCCATCTAGCTCGTACACCCTGAACCCCAGGCGGCTCCACGGTAGCATCCTCGTAAATCTCTTCTGCAATCGTTCTAGTTCAACAATCTCCTTCCCAGAATAGGGTGACGGGAACTGAACACAGTATTCCATGTGTGGCCTTACCAATGTCTTGTACAACTTCAACAAGACGTCACAACTCCTGCATTCAATATTCTGACCAATGAAATGGAGTTTAATCCGGACAAATGTGAGGTGATGCATTTTGGAAGGTCTAATGCAGGTCGGGAATATACAGTGAATGGTAGAACCCTCAAGAGTATTGAAAGTCAAAGAGATCTAGGAGTACAGGTCCACAGGTCACTGAAAGGGGCGACACAGGTGGAGAAGGTAGTCAAGAAGGCACACGGCATGCTTGCCTTCATTGGCCGGGGCATTGAGTATAAGAATTGGCAAGTCATGTTGCAGCTGTATAGAACCTTAGTTAGGCCACACTTGGAGTATAGTGTTCAATTCTGGTCGCCACACTACCAGAAGGATGTGGGGGCTTTGGAGAGGTTGCAGAAGAGATTTACCAGGATGTTGCCTGGTGCGGAGGGCATAAGCTACGAGGAGCGGTTGAATAAACACGGTTTGTTCTCACTGGAACGAAGGAGGTTGAGGGGCGACCTGATAGAGGTATACAAAATTATGAGGGGCATAGACAGAGTGGATAGTCAGAGGCTTTTCCCCGGGGTAGAGGGGTCAATTACTAGGGGGCATAGGTTTAAGGTGAGAGGGGCAAGGTTTAGAGTAGATGTACGAGGCAAGTTTTTTACACAGAGGGTAGTGGGTGCCTGGAACTCGCTGCCGGAGGAGGTGGTGGAAGCAGGGACGATAGTGAAATTTAAGGGGCATCTTGACAAATACATGAATAGGATGGGAATAGAGGGATACGGACCCAGGAAGTGTAGAAGATTGTAGTTTAGTCGGGCAGCATGGTCGGCACGGGCTTGGAGGGCCGAAGGGCCTGTTCCTGTGCTGTACTTTTCTCTGTTCTTTGTTGAAACCTAGCATGCCGAATGCCTTCGTCACCACCCTGTCCACCTGCGACTCCACCTTCAAGGAGCTATGAACCTGTACCCCGAGATCTCTTTGTTCTGTAACTCTCCCCAACTCCCTATCATTAACTCAGTAGGTAATTAACAACTTCAAATTCCTCGCTATAAATATGACTGCGGTTCCCCTGTCTAGATATCGACATTATATTGCTTTCAGAGTCGCAGGGTATCAAATGATACCCCCTCAAGGTTCAACCAGATATCGATCAAAGACCCAACAACTGGTTCGTTAGTTCAATAATACTTTATTCACACACAAGGTTAACTCATACATGCAACATAAACACTACACCTAAAACTCTGACAACCTGTACAACTCTGTCCCAACTCCATCTACAAGTTTGCTGACGATACGACCATAGTGGGCCGGATCTCGAATAACGACGAGTCCGACTACAGGAGGGAGATCGAGAACCTAGTGGAGTGGTGTAGCGACCACAATCTCTCCCTCAATGCCAGCAAAACTAAAGAGCTGGTCATTGACTTCAGGAAGCAAAGTACTGGACACACCCCTGTCAGCGTCGACGGGGCCGAGGTGGAGATGGTTAGCAGTTTCAAATTCCTAGGGTGTCCCCCCCCTCTCTCCCCCCCCCCCCCCCCCCCCCCCCCACACACACGCAGACCGGGACTGCGAGGACCCAGTACGCAGACCGGGATTGCGAGGACCCAGAACGCAGACCGGGATTGCGAAGACCCAGAACGCAGACCGGGACTGCGCGGACCCAGAACGCAGACCGGGACTGCGCGGACCCAGAACGCAGACCGGGGCTGTGAGGACAAACCTTTCCGTGCATCAATAGGCGGAGAGTGAGGGTCACATTCAGTCTGCCTTCCACGGCCGTCTCCATGATCCGGAGTCTCGCGGATGGGCAACGGCGAGCGTATCAGCGGTGATCAGCGCGGGACCTGCAGAGGAGATGCACACAGGGGATTGGTACAGGATTGCGTAAATACAGGGGATTGGGACTGCGTAAACCCCAGGGATCGGCGCAGGACTGTGTACACACAGGGAGTCGGTACAGGACTGTGTAAACACGGGATTGTTACAGGACTGTGTAAACACGGGATTGTTACAGGACTGTGTAAACACGGGATTGTTACAGGACTGTGGAAACCTAGGGAGATGGTACAGGACTGTGTAAACAAAGGGAGTTGGTACAGGGACTGTGTAAACACAGGGAGTTGGTACAGGGACTGTGTAAACTCGGGATCGATACAGGACAGAATAAACACAGGATTGGCACTGGACTGTGTAAACACAGGATCGATACAGGACTGTATAAACACGGGATTGGGACAGGGCTGTGTAAACACGAGATTGGTACAGGGCTGTGTAAACACAGGATCGATACAGGACAGTATAAACACGGGATTGGTACTGGACTGTGTAAACACAGTATCAATACAGGACAGTATAAACACGGGATTGGTACTGGACCGCATAAACACACGGCACGGCGTTCCTCTCCAATCCACATCACTCACCCACCGCACTCCTCCCACACCCTCTCCCCTCTCAGTCCACCCCTCCAGTCTCCCTCCCTCTTCCCCCATCTGTCTCTCTCTCTCCGATCTGCCTCTCTCTGATCAGTCTTCTCTGTCTCCGATCAGTCTTCTCTCTCTCCGATCTGTCTCTCTCTCTCCGATCTGCCTCTCTCTGATCAGTCTTCTCTGTCTCCGATCAGTCTTCTCTCTCTCCGATCTGTCTCTCTCTCTCCGATCTGTCTCTCTCTCTCCGATCTGTCTCTCTCTCCGATCTATCTCTCTCTCTCCGATCTATCTCTCTCTCTCCAATCTGTCTCTCTCTCTCTCTCCGATCTGTCTCTCTGTCTCCGATCTGTCTCTCTCTCTCCGATCTGTCTCTCTCTCTCCGATCTGTCTCTCTCTCTCCGATCTGTCTCTCTCTCTCTCCGATCTATCTCTCTCTCTCCGATCTATCTCTCTCTCTCCGATCTATCTCTCTCTCTCCAATCTGTCTCTCTCTCTCTCTCCGATCTGTCTCTCTGTCTCCGATCTGTCTCTCTCTCTCCGATCTGTCTCTCTCTTTCCGATCTGTCTCTCTCTCTCCGATCTGTTTCTCTCTCTCCGATCTGTCTCTCTCTCTCCGATCTCTCTCTCTCTCTCCAATCTGCCTCTCTCTCTCTCTTTCCCCGATCTGTCTCTCTCTCTCTATCTCCGATCTGTCTCTCTGTCTCCGATCTGGTCTCTCTCCGATCTCTCTCTCTCTCTCCGATCTGTCTCTCTCTCTCCGATCTGCCTCTCTCTCTCCGATCTGTCTCTCTCTCTCTCCGATCTATCTCTCTCTCTCTCCGATCTGTCTCTCTCCGATCTGTCTCTCTCTCTCCGATCTGTCTCTCTCTCTCCGATCTGTCTCTCTCTCTCCGATCTGTCTCTCTCTCTCTCCGATCTCTCTCTCTCTCTCCGATCTGCCTCTCTCTCTGGGATCTGTCTCTCTCTCTCTCCGATCTGTCTCTCTCTCTCCGATCTGTCTCTCTCCCCGATCTGTCTCTCTCTCTCCGATCTGTCTCTCTCTCTCCGATCTGCCTCTCTCTCTCCGATCTGTCTCTCTCTCTCTCCGATCTATCTCTCTCTCTCTCCGATCTATCTCTCTCTCTCTCTCTTTCCCCGATCTGTCTCTCTCTCTCTCTCCGATCTGTCTCTCTCTCTCTCCGATCTGTCTCTCTCTCTCCGATCTGTCTCTCTCCGATCTGGTCTCTCTCCGATCTCTCTCTCTCTCTCCGATCTGTCTCTCTCCGATCTGCCTCTCTCTCTCCGATCTGTCTCTCTCTCTCTCCGATCTATCTCTCTCTCTCTCCGATCTATCTCTCTCTCTCTCTTTCCCCGATCTGTCTCTCTCTCTCCGATCTGTCTCTCTCTCTCTCTCCGATCTGTCTCTCTCTCCGATCTGTCTCTCTCTCTCTCTCCGATCTGTCTCTCTCTCTCTCCGATCTGTCTCTCTCTCTCTCCGATCTGTCTCTCTCTCTCTCCGATCTGTCTCTCTCTCCCCGATCTGTCTCTCTCTCTCCGATCTGTCTCTCTCTCTCCGATCTGTCTCTCTCTCTCCGATCTGTCTCTCTCTCTCCGATCTGTCTCTCTCTCTCCGATCTGTCTCTCTCTCTCCGATCTGTCTCTCTCTCTCCGATCTGTCTCTCTCTCTCCGATCTGTCTCTCTCTCCGATCTGTCTCTCTCTCTCCGATCTGTCTCTCTCTCTCTGATCTGTCTCTCTCTCTCCGATCTGTCTCTCTCTCTCTCCGATCTGTCTCTCTCTCTCCGATCTATCTCTCTCTCTCTCTCTCCGATCTGTCTCTCTCTCTCCGATCTGTCTCTCTCTATCTCTCTCTCTCCGATCTGTCTCTCTCTCTCTCTCTCTCTCCGATCTGTCTCTCTCTCTCCGATCTGTCTCTCTCTCTCCGATCTGTCTCTCTCTCTCCGATCTGTCTCTCTCTCTCCGATCTGTCTCTCTCTCTCCGATCTGTCTCTCTCTCTCTCCGATCTGTCTCTCTCTCTGATCTGTGTCTCTCTCCGATCTGCCTCTCTCTCTCCGATCTGTCTCTCTCTCTCTCTCTCTCCGATCTGTCTCTCTCTCTCTCCGATCTCTCTCTCTCTCTCCGATCTGCCTCTCTCTCTGGGATCTGCCTCTCTCTCTCCGATCTGTCTCTCTCTCTCTCCGATCTGTCTCTCTCTCTCCGATCTGTCTCTCTCTCCGATCTGTCTCTCTATCTCTCCGATCTGTCTCTCTCTCTCCGATCTGTCTCTCTCCCTCCGATCTGTCTCTCTCTCTCCGATCTGTCTCTCTCTCTCCGATCTGTCCCTCTCTCTCCGATCTGTCTCTCTCTCTCCGATCTGTCTCTCTCTCTCTGATCTGTCTCTCTCTCTCCGATCTGTCTCTCTCTCTCTCCGATCTGTCTCTCTCTCTCTCCGATCTGTCTCTCTCTCTCCGATCTGTCTCTCTCTCTCCGATCTGTCTCTCTCTCTCCGATCTGTCTCTCTCTCTCCGATCTGTCTCTCTCTATCTCCGATCTGCCTCTCTCTCTCCGATCTCTCTCTCTCTCTCTGATCTGTCTCTCTCTCTCTCCGATCTGTCTCTCTCTCTCCGATCTGTCTCTCTCTCTCCGATCTGTCTCTCTCTCTCCGATCTGCCTCTCTCTCTCTCCGATCTGCCTCTCTCTCTCTCCGATCTGTCTCTCTCTCTCTCCGATCTGTCTCTCTCCGATCTGCCTCTCTCTCTCTCCGATCTGTCTCTCTCTCTCTCTCCGATCTGTCTCTCTCTCTCTCTCCGATCTGTCTCTCTCTCTCTCCGATCTGTCTCTCTCTCTCCCGATCTATCTCTCTCTCTCCGATCTGTCTCTCTCTCTCCGATTTGTCTCTCTCTCTCCGATCTGTCTCTCTCTCCGATCTGGTCTCTCTCCGATCTGTCTCTCTCTCCGATCTGTCTCTCTCTCTCCGATCTGTCTCTCTCTCTCTGATCTGTCTCTCTCTCTCTCCGATCTATCTCTCTCCCTCCGATCTGTGTCTCTCTCTCCGATCTCTCTCTCTCCGATCTGTCTCTCTCTCTCTCGCTCATTCCGATCTGTCTGTCTCTGTCTCTCCGTTTCTCTCTCTCACTCTGTCCGTGTCTCTCTCACTCTCTCCGTGTCTCTCTCTCGCTCTCTCCGTGTCTCTCTCTCGCTCTCTCCGTGTCTCTCTCGCTTACTCCGTGTTTCTCTCTCGCTCTCTCCGTGTCTCTCTCTCGCTCTCTCCGTGTCTCTCTCTCGCTCTCTCCGTGTCTCTCTCTCGCTCTCTCCGTGTCTTTCTCTCGCTCTCTCTCGCTCTCTCCGTGTCTCTCTCTCGCTCTCTCCGTGTCTCTCTCTCGCTCTCTCCGTGTCTCTCTCTCGCTCTCTCCGTGTCTCTCTATCGCTCTCTCCGTGTCTCTCTATCGCTCTCTCTGCGTGTCTCTCTCGCTCTCTCCGTGTCTCTCTCTCGCTCTCTCCGTGTCTCTCTATCGCTCTCTCCGTGTCTCTCTATCGCTCTCTCTGCGTGTCTCTCTCGCTCTCTCCGTGTCTCTCTCGCTCTCTCCGTGTCTCTCTCTCGCTCTCTCCGTGTCTCTCTTGCTCTCTCCGTGTCTCTCTCTCACTCTCTCGGTGTCTCTCTCTCGTTCTCTCGGTGTCTCTCTCTCGCTCTCTCCGTGTCTCTCTCTCGCTCTCTCCGTGTCTTTCTCTCGCTCTCTCCGTCTCTCTCTCGCTCTCTCCGTGTCTCTCTCTCGCTCTCTCCGTGTCTCTCTCTCGCTCTCTCCGTGTCTCTCTCTCGCTCTCTCCGTGTCTCTCTCTCGCTCTCTCCGTGTCTCTCTCTCGCTCTCTCCGTCTCTCTCTCGCTCTCTCTGCGTGTCTCTCTCGCTCTCTCCGTGTCTCTCTCGCTCTCTCCGTGTCTCTCTCGCTCTCTCTGTGTCTCTCTCTCGCTCTCTCCGTGTCTCTCTCGCTCTCTCCGTGTCTCTCTCTCGCTCTCTCGGTGTCTCTCTCTCGCTCTCTCGGTGTCTCTCTCTCGCTCTCTCCGTGTCTCTCTCGCTCTCTCTGTGTCTCTCTCTCGCTCTCTCCGTGTCTCTCTCGCTCTCTCCGTGTCTCTCTCTCACTCTCTCGGTGTCTCTCTCTCGCTCTCTCGGTGTCTCTCTCTCGCTCTCTCCGTGTCTCTCTCTCGCTCTCTCCGTGTCTCTCTCTCACTCTCTCGGTGTCTCTCTCTCGCTCTCTCGGTGTCTCTCTCTCGCTCTCTCCGTGTCTCTCTCGCTTACTCCGTGTCTCTCTCTCTCTCGCTCCGTGTCTCTCTCGCTCTCGCTCCGTGTCTCTCTCGCTCTCTCCGTGTCTTTCTCTCGCTCTCTCCGTGTCTCTCTCCCGCTCTCTCCGTGTCTCTCGCTCTCTCCGCGTCTCTCCGTGTCTCTCTCTCGCTCTCTGCGTGTCTCTCTCGCTCTCTGCGTGTCTCTCTCGCTCTCTCCGCTTCTCTCGCTCTCTCCGCGTCTCTCGCTCTCTCCGCGTCTCTCTCTCGCTCTCTCCGTGTCTCTCTCTCGCTCTCTCCGTGTCTCTCTCTCGCTCTCTCCGTGTCTCTCTCTCGCTCTCTCCGCGTCTCTCTCTCTCTCTCTCTCCGTGTCTCTCTCTCGCTCTCTCCGTGTCTCTCTCTCGCTCTCTCCGTGTCTCTCTCTCTCTCTCCGTGTCTCTCTCTCGCTCTCTCCGTGTCTCTCTCGCTCTCTCCGTGTCTCTCTCGCTCTCTCCGTGTCTCTCTCTCGCTCTCTCCGTGTCTCTCTCTCGCTCTCTCTCCGTGTCTCTCTCGCTCTCTCCGTGTCTCTCTCTCGCTCTCTCCGTGTCTCTCTCTCGCTCTCTCTCCGTGTCTCTCTCGCTCTCTCTGTCTCTCTCTCACTCTCTGCGTCTCTCTCTCGCTCTCTCCGCGTCTCTCTCTCGCTCTCTCCGTGTCTCTCTCTCGCTCTCTCCGTGTCTCTCTCTCGCTCTCTCCGTGTCTCTCTCTCGCTCTCTCCGCGTCTCTCTCTCGCTCTCTCCGTGTCTCTCGCTCTCTCCGTGTCTCTCTCTCTCTCTCTCCGCGTCTCTCGCTCTCTCTCTCCGTGTCTCTCTGTCGCTCGCTCCGTGTCTCTCGCTCTCTCTCTCCGTGTCTCTCTCTCTCTCTCTCCGTGTCTCGCTCTCTCCGTCTCTCTCTCGCTCTCTCCGTGTCTCTCTCGCTCTCTCCGTGTCTCTCTCTCGCTCTCTCCGTGTCTCTCTCGCTCTCTCCGTGTCTCTCTCGCTCTCTCCGTGTCTCTCTCTCACTCTCTCCTTTTCTCTCAAACTCTCTCCTTTTCTCTCAAACTCTCTCCTTTTCTCTCTCGCTCTCTCCGTGTCTCTCTCTCGCTCTCTCCGTGTCTCTCTCTCGCTCTCGGCGTCTCTCTCTCGCTCTCTCCGTGTCTCTCTCTCGCTCTCTCCGTCTCTCTCTCGCTCTCTCCGTCTCTCTCTCTCGCTCTCTCCGTGTCTCTCTCTCGCTCTCTCCGTGTCTCTCTTGCTCTCTCCGTGTCTCTCTCGCTCTCTACGTGTCTCTCTCGCTCTCTCCGTGTCTCTCTCTCGCTCTCTCAGTGTCTCTCTCTCGCTCTCTCCGCGTCTCTCTCTCGCTCTCTCCGTGTCTCTCTCGCTCTCTCTGTGTCTCTCTCGCTCTCTCCGTGTCTCTCTCTCGCTCTCTCAGTGTCTCTCTCGCTCTCTCCAACTCTCTCCTTTTCTCTCAAACTCTCTCCTTTCTCTCTTGCTCTCTCCGTTTCCCTATCTCTCTCTCTCCGATCTGCCCCTCTCTCTCTCTCCGATCTGCCCCTCTCTCTCTGATCTGCCCCTCTCTCCGATCTGTCTCTCTCTCTGATCTGTCTCTCTCCGATCTGTCTCTCTCTCTCCGATCTGTCTCTCTCTCTCCGATCTGTCTCTCTCTCTCTCTCCAATCTGTCTCTCTCTCTCTCTCCAATCTGTCTCTCTCTCTCTCTCCGATCTGACCCTCTCTCTCCGATCTGTCTCTCTCTCTCTCTCCGATCTGCCCCTCTCTCTCTCTCCGATCTGCCCCTCTCTCTCTGATCTGCCCCTCTCTCCGATCTGTCTCTCTCTCCGATCTGTCTCTCTCTCTCCGATCTGTCTCTCTCTCTCCGATCTGTCTCTCTCTCTCCGATCTGTCTCTCTCTCTCTCTCCAATCTGTCTCTCTCTCTCTCTCCGATCTGTCTCTCTCTCTCTTCGATCTATATCTCTCTCCGATCTGTCTCTCTCTCACCGATCTCTCTCTCTCTCTTCGATCTATATCTCTCTCTCCGATCTGTCTCTCTCCCCGATCCGCCTCTCTCTCACTCCGATCCGCCTCTCTCTCACTCCGATCTGCCTCTCTCTCACTCCGATCTGTCTCTCTCTCCGATCCGTCTATCTTTCCGATCTGCCTCTCTCTCTCTCCGATCTGCCTCTCTCTCTCTCTCCGATCTGTCTCTCTCTCCAATCCGTCTATCTCTCCGATCTGCCTTTCTCTCACTCCGATCTGTCTCTCTCTCTCCGATCTGTGTCTCTCTCTCCGATCTGTCGCTCTCTCTCTCTCCGATCTGTCTCTCTCTCTCTCCGATCTGTGTCTCTCTCTCCGATCTGTCTCTCTCTCTCCGATCTGTGTCTCTCTCTCCGAACTGTCTCTCTCCGATCTGCCTCTCTCTCTCCGATCTGTCTCTCTCTCTCCGATCTGTCTCTCTCTCTCCGATCTGTCTCTCTCTCTCCGATCTGTCTCTCTCTCTCCGATCTGTCTCTCTCTCCGATCTGTCTCTCTCTCTCTCCGATCTGTCTCTCTCTCCGATCTGTCTCTCTCTCCGATCTGTCTCTCTCTCTCCGATCTGTCTCTCTCTCCGATCTGTCTCTCTCTCTCTCTCCGATCTGTCTCTCTCTCCGATCTGTCTCTCTCCGATCTGTCTCTCTCTCCGATCTGTCTCTCTCTCTCCGATCTGTCTCTCTCTCTCTCCGATCTGTCTCTCTCTCTCCGATCTGTCTCTCTCCGATCTGTCTCTCTCCGATCTGTCTCTCTCTCCGATCTGTCTCTCTCTCTCCGATCTGTCTCTCTCTCTCTCCGATCTGTCTCTCTCTCTCCGATCTGTCTCTCTCTCCGATCTGTCTCTCTCTCTCTCCGATCTGTCTCTCTCTCCGATCTGTCTCTCTCTCTCCGATCTGTCTCTCTCTCTCCGATCTGTCTCTCTCTCTCTCTCCGATCTGTCTCTCTCTCCGATCTGTCTCTCTCCGATCTGTCTCTCTCCGATCTGTCTCTCTCCGATCTGTCTCTCTCTCCGATCTGTCTCTCTCTCTCCGATCTGTCTCTCTCTCTCTCCGATCTGTCTCTCTCCGATCTGTCTCTCTCTCTCCGATCTGTCTCTCTCTCTCCGATCTGTCTCTCTCTCTCTCCGATCTGTCTCTCTCTCTCCGATCTGTCTCTCTCTCTCTCCGATCTGTCTCTCTCTCTCCGATCTGTCTCTCTCTCTCCGATCTGTCTCTCTCTCTCCGATCTGTCTCTCTCCGATCTGTCTCTCTCTCTCCGATCTGTCTCTCTCTCTCCGATCTGTCTCTCTCTCTCCGATCTGTCTCTCTCTCTCTCTCTCCGATCTGTCTCTCTCTCTCTCCGATCTGTCTCTCTCTCTCCGATCTGTCTCTCTCTCTCCGATCTGCCTCTCTCTCTCCGATCTGTCTCTCTCTCTCTCTCCGATCTGTCTCTCTCTCTCTCCGATCTGTCTCTCTCTCCGATCTGTC
Source organism: Scyliorhinus torazame (assembly GCF_047496885.1). Classification (NCBI taxonomy): domain Eukaryota; kingdom Metazoa; phylum Chordata; class Chondrichthyes; order Carcharhiniformes; family Scyliorhinidae; genus Scyliorhinus; species Scyliorhinus torazame. Next base: position 41,246,097 of record NC_092732.1, on the reverse strand, counting down.
TCTCTCTCCGATCTGTCACTCTCTCTCTCCGATCTGTCTCTCTCTCTCCGATCTGTCTCTCTCTCTGATCTGTCTCTCTCTCTCTCCGATCTGTCTCTCTCTCTCTCTCCAATCTGTCTCTCTCTCTCCAATCTGTCTCTCTCTCTCTCCAATCTGTCTCTCTCTCTCTCTCCGATCTGTCTCTCTCTCTCCGATCTGTCTCTCTCTCTCTCCGATCTGTCTCTCTCTCTCCGATCTGTCTCTCTCTCTCCGATCTGTCTCTCTCTCTCTCTCCGATCGATCTCTCTCTCTCCGATCTGTCTCTCTCTCCGATCTGTCTCTCTCTCTCTCTCTCCGATCTGTCTCTCTCTCTCCGATCTGTCTCTCTCTCTCCGAACTGTCTCTCTCTCTCCGATCTGCCTCTCTCTCTCCGATCTGCCTCTCTCTCTCCGATCTGCCTCTCTCTCTCCGATCTGCCTCTCTCTCTCCGACCTGCCTCTCTCTCTCCGACCTGCCTCTCTCTCTCCGATCTGTCTCTCTCTCTCCGATCTGTCTCTCTCTCTCCGATCTGTCTCTCTCTCTCCGATCTGTCTCTCTCTCCGATCTGTCTCTCTCTCCGATCTGCCTCTCTCTCTCTCCGATCTGTCTCTCTCTCTCTCCGATCTGACTCTCTCTCTCTCCGATCTGTCTCTCTCTCTCTCCGATCTGTCTCTCTCTCTCTCCGATCTGTCTCTCTCTCTCCGATCGGTCTCTCTCTCTCCGATCTGTCTCTCTCTCTCCGATCTGTCTCTCTCTCTCCGATCTGTCTCTCTCTCTCCGATCTGTCTCTCTCTCTCCGATCTGTCTCTCTCTCTCCGATCTGTCTCTCTCCGATCTGTCTCTCTCTCTCCGATCTGTCTCTCTCTCTCCGATCTGTCTCTCTCTCTCCGATCTCTCTCTCTCCGATCTGTCTCTCTCTCTCTCCGATCTGTCTCTCTCTCTCCGTTCTGTCTCTCTCTCTCCGATCTGTCTCTCTCTCTCCGATCTGTCTCTCTCTCCGATCTGTCTCTCTCTCTCCGATCTGTCTCTCTCTCTCTGATCTGTCTCTCTCTCTCCGATCTGTCTCTCTCTCTCCGATCTGTCTCTCTCTCTCTCCGATCTGTCTCTCTCTCTCCGATCTGTCTCTCTCTCTCCGATCTGTCTCTCTCTCCGATCTGTCTCTCTCTCTCCGATCTGCCTCTCTCTCTCTCCGATCTGTCTCTCTCTCTCCGATCTGTCTCTCTCTCTCCGATCTGTCTCTCTCCGATCTGTCTCTCTCTCTCCGATCTGTTTCTCTCTCTCTCCGATCTGTCTCTCTCTCTCCGATCTGTCTCTCTCTCTCCGATCTGCCTCTCTCTCTCTCCGATCTGTGTCTCTCTCTCTCCGATCTGTCTCTCTCTCTCTCCGATCTGTCTCTCTCTCTCTCCGATCTGTCTGTCTCTCTCTCCGATCTGTCTCTCTCTCTCTCCGATCTGTCTCTCTCTCTCCGATCTGTCTCTCTCTCTCTCCGATCTGTCTCTCTCTCTCTCCGATCTGTCTGTCTCTCTCTCCGATCTGTCTCTCTCTCTCTCCGATCTGTCTCTCTCTCTCTCTCTCCGATCTGTTTCTCTCTCTCCGATCTGTCTCTCTCTCTCCGATCTGTCTCTCTCTCTCCGATCTGTCTCTCTCTCTCTCCGATCTGTCTCTCTCTCTCTGATCTGTCTCTCTCTCTCCGATCTGTCTCTCTCTCTCTCCGATCTGTCTCTCTCTCTCTCCGATCTGTCTCTCTCTCTCCGATCTGTCTCTCTCTCTCCGATCTGTCTCTCTCTCTCCGATCTGTCTCTCTCTCTCCGATCTGTGTCTCTCTATCTCCGATCTGCCTCTCTCTCTCCGATCTCTCTCTCTCTCTCTGATCTGTCTCTCTCTCTCTCCGATCTGTCTCTCTCTCTCCGATCTGTCTCTCTCTCTCCGATCTGTCTCTCTCTCTCCGATCTGCCTCTCTCTCTCTCCGATCTGCCTCTCTCTCTCTCCGATCTGTCTCTCTCTCTCTCCGATCTGTCTCTCTCCGATCTGCCTCTCTCTCTCTCCGATCTGTCTCTCTCTCTCTCTCCGATCTGTCTCTCTCTCTCTCTCCGATCTGTCTCTCTCTCTCTCCGATCTGTCTCTCTCTCTCCCGATCTATCTCTCTCTCTCCGATCTGTCTCTCTCTCTCCGATTTGTCTCTCTCTCTCCGATCTGTCTCTCTCTCCGATCTGGTCTCTCTCCGATCTGTCTCTCTCTCCGATCTGTCTCTCTCTCTCCGATCTGTCTCTCTCTCTCTGATCTGTCTCTCTCTCTCTCCGATCTATCTCTCTCCCTCCGATCTGTGTCTCTCTCTCCGATCTCTCTCTCTCCGATCTGTCTCTCTCTCTCTCGCTCATTCCGATCTGTCTGTCTCTGTCTCTCCGTTTCTCTCTCTCACTCTGTCCGTGTCTCTCTCACTCTCTCCGTGTCTCTCTCTCGCTCTCTCCGTGTCTCTCTCTCGCTCTCTCCGTGTCTCTCTCGCTTACTCCGTGTTTCTCTCTCGCTCTCTCCGTGTCTCTCTCTCGCTCTCTCCGTGTCTCTCTCTCGCTCTCTCCGTGTCTCTCTCTCGCTCTCTCCGTGTCTTTCTCTCGCTCTCTCTCGCTCTCTCCGTGTCTCTCTCTCGCTCTCTCCGTGTCTCTCTCTCGCTCTCTCCGTGTCTCTCTCTCGCTCTCTCCGTGTCTCTCTATCGCTCTCTCCGTGTCTCTCTATCGCTCTCTCTGCGTGTCTCTCTCGCTCTCTCCGTGTCTCTCTCGCTCTCTCTGTGTCTCTCTCTCGCTCTCTCCGTGTCTCTCTTGCTCTCTCCGTGTCTCTCTCTCACTCTCTCGGTGTCTCTCTCTCGTTCTCTCGGTGTCTCTCTCTCGCTCTCTCCGTGTCTCTCTCTCGCTCTCTCCGTGTCTTTCTCTCGCTCTCTCCGTCTCTCTCTCGCTCTCTCCGTGTCTCTCTCTCGCTCTCTCCGTGTCTCTCTCTCGCTCTCTCCGTGTCTCTCTCTCGCTCTCTCCGTGTCTCTCTCTCGCTCTCTCCGTGTCTCTCTCTCGCTCTCTCCGTCTCTCTCTCGCTCTCTCTGCGTGTCTCTCTCGCTCTCTCCGTGTCTCTCTCGCTCTCTCCGTGTCTCTCTCGCTCTCTCTGTGTCTCTCTCTCGCTCTCTCCGTGTCTCTCTCGCTCTCTCCGTGTCTCTCTCTCACTCTCTCGGTGTCTCTCTCTCGCTCTCTCGGTGTCTCTCTCTCGCTCTCTCCGTGTCTCTCTCTCGCTCTCTCCGTGTCTCTCTCGCTCTCTCTGTGTCTCTCTCTCGCTCTCTCCGTGTCTCTCTCGCTCTCTCCGTGTCTCTCTCTCACTCTCTCGGTGTCTCTCTCTCGCTCTCTCGGTGTCTCTCTCTCGCTCTCTCCGTGTCTCTCTCTCGCTCTCTCCGTGTCTCTCTCTCACTCTCTCGGTGTCTCTCTCTCGCTCTCTCGGTGTCTCTCTCTCGCTCTCTCCGTGTCTCTCTCGCTTACTCCGTGTCTCTCTCTCTCTCGCTCCGTGTCTCTCTCGCTCTCGCTCCGTGTCTCTCTCGCTCTCTCCGTGTCTTTCTCTCGCTCTCTCCGTGTCTCTCTCCCGCTCTCTCCGTGTCTCTCGCTCTCTCCGCGTCTCTCCGTGTCTCTCTCTCGCTCTCTGCGTGTCTCTCTCGCTCTCTGCGTGTCTCTCTCGCTCTCTCCGCTTCTCTCGCTCTCTCCGCGTCTCTCGCTCTCTCCGCGTCTCTCTCTCGCTCTCTCCGTGTCTCTCTCTCGCTCTCTCCGTGTCTCTCTCTCGCTCTCTCCGTGTCTCTCTCTCGCTCTCTCCGTGTCTCTCTCTCGCTCTCTCCGCGTCTCTCTCTCTCTCTCCGTGTCTCTCTCTCGCTCTCTCCGTGTCTCTCTCTCGCTCTCTCCGTGTCTCTCTCTCTCTCTCCGTGTCTCTCTCTCTCTCTCCGTGTCTCTCTCTCGCTCTCTCCGTGTCTCTCTCGCTCTCTCCGTGTCTCTCTCGCTCTCTCCGTGTCTCTCTCTCGCTCTCTCCGTGTCTCTCTCTCGCTCTCTCTCCGTGTCTCTCTCGCTCTCTCCGTGTCTCTCTCTCACTCTCTGCGTCTCTCTCTCGCTCTCTCCGCGTCTCTCTCTCGCTCTCTCCGTGTCTCTCTCTCGCTCTCTCCGTGTCTCTCTCTCGCTCTCTCCGTGTCTCTCTCTCGCTCTCTCCGCGTCTCTCTCTCGCTCTCTCCGTGTCTCTCGCTCTCTCCGTGTCTCTCTCTCTCTCTCTCCGCGTCTCTCGCTCTCTCTCTCCGTGTCTCTCTCTCTCTCTCTCCGCGTCTCTCGCTCTCTCTCTCCGTGTCTCTCTGTCGCTCGCTCCGTGTCTCTCGCTCTCTCTCTCCGTGTCTCTCTCTCTCTCTCTCCGTGTCTCGCTCTCTCCGTCTCTCTCTCGCTCTCTCCGTGTCTCTCTCGCTCTCTCCGTGTCTCTCTCTCGCTCTCTCCGTGTCTCTCTCGCTCTCTCCGTGTCTCTCTCGCTCTCTCCGTGTCTCTCTCTCACTCTCTCCTTTTCTCTCAAACTCTCTCCTTTTCTCTCAAACTCTCTCCTTTTCTCTCTCGCTCTCTCCGTGTCTCTCTCTCGCTCTCTCCGTGTCTCTCTCTCGCTCTCTGCGTCTCTCTCTCGCTCTCTCCGTGTCTCTCTCTCGCTCTCTCCGTCTCTCTCTCGCTCTCTCCGTCTCTCTCTCTCGCTCTCTCCGTGTCTCTCTCTCGCTCTCTCCGTGTCTCTCTTGCTCTCTCCGTGTCTCTCTCGCTCTCTACGTGTCTCTCTCGCTCTCTCCGTGTCTCTCTCTCGCTCTCTCAGTGTCTCTCTCTCGCTCTCTCCGCGTCTCTCTCTCGCTCTCTCCGTGTCTCTCTCGCTCTCTCCGTGTCTCTCTCGCTCTCTCCGTGTCTCTCTCTCGCTCTCTCAGTGTCTCTCTCGCTCTCTCCAACTCTCTCCTTTTCTCTCAAACTCTCTCCTTTCTCTCTTGCTCTCTCCGTTTCCCTATCTCTCTCTCTCCGATCTGCCCCTCTCTCTCTCTCCGATCTGCCCCTCTCTCTCTGATCTGCCCCTCTCTCCGATCTGTCTCTCTCTCTGATCTGTCTCTCTCCGATCTGTCTCTCTCTCCGATCTGTCTCTCTCTCTCCGATCTGTCTCTCTCTCTCTCTCCAATCTGTCTCTCTCTCTCTCTCCAATCTGTCTCTCTCTCTCTCTCCGATCTGACCCTCTCTCTCCGATCTGTCTCTCTCTCTCTCTCCGATCTGCCCCTCTCTCTCTCTCCGATCTGCCCCTCTCTCTCTGATCTGCCCCTCTCTCCGATCTGTCTCTCTCTCCGATCTGTCTCTCTCTCTCCGATCTGTCTCTCTCTCTCCGATCTGTCTCTCTCTCTCCGATCTGTCTCTCTCTCTCTCTCCAATCTGTCTCTCTCTCTCCGATCTGTCTCTCTCTCTCTTCGATCTATATCTCTCTCCGATCTGTCTCTCTCTCACCGATCTGTCTCTCTCTCTTCGATCTATATCTCTCTCTCCGATCTGTCTCTCTCCCCGATCCGCCTCTCTCTCACTCCGATCCGCCTCTCTCTCACTCCGATCTGCCTCTCTCTCACTCCGATCTGTCTCTCTCTCCGATCCGTCTATCTCTCCGATCTGCCTCTCTCTCTCTCCGATCTGCCTCTCTCTCTCTCTCCGATCTGTCTCTCTCTCCAATCCGTCTATCTCTCCGATCTGCCTTTCTCTCACTCCGATCTGTCTCTCTCTCTCCGATCTGTGTCTCTCTCTCCGATCTGTCGCTCTCTCTCTCCCGATCTGTCTCTCTCTCTCTCCGATCTGTGTCTCTCTCTCCGATCTGTCTCTCTCTCTCCGATCTGTGTCTCTCTCTCCGAACTGTCTCTCTCCGATCTGCCTCTCTCTCACTCCGATCTGCCTGTCTCTCGCTCTCCGTAGCCCTCCCTCGCTCTCTCCGTTTCCCACCCTCGCTCTCTCCTTTCTCTCTCTAATTCTCTCTGTTTCTCTCGCTCTCCATCAAACCAGGACATGGAGGAACAGAATCAGGCAATTCTGCGTCTAGTCTGCTCCGTAATCCGATCTGTTCCTCCTCCGTGTCCTCGTGACACCCGATTAATCTACAATCCCCTGGTTAATCTAGAGTCCCCTGGTTAACCGAGAAACGCCTGGTTAATCGAGAAATACCTTCGAGAAACCCCTGGTTAATCGAGAAACCCCCTGGTTAATCGAGAAATACCTTCGAGAAACCCCTGGTTAATCGAGAAACCCCCTGGTTAATCGAGAAATACCTTCGAGAAACCCCTGGTTAATCGAGAAATACCTTCGAGAAACCCCTGGTTAATCGAGAAATACCTTCGAGAAACCCCCTGGTTAATCGAGAAACCCCCTGGTTAATCGAGAAACCCGTGGTTAATCGAGAAACCCCCTGGTTAATCTAGAAACCCCCGGGTTAATCTAGAAACCCCCTTGTTAATCTAGAAACTCCCTGGTTAATCTAGAAACCCCTGGTTAATCGAGAAACCCTCTGGTTAATCTAGAAACCCCCTGGTTAATCTAGAAACCCCTGGTTAATCGAGAAACACCTGGTTAATCTACAAACCCTCGGGTTAATCTAGAAACCCCCGGTGTTAATCCAGATAACCCTTGGGTTAATCTAGATCCCACTGGTTAATCTTGAAACCCCTGGTTAATCTAGAACCCTCTGGTTAATCTAGAACCCCCCAGGTTCAACTAGAAACCCCCTGGCTAATCTAGAAACCCCGGGTTAATCTAGAACACCCCTGCTTAATCTAGAACCCCCTGGTTATCTAGAAACCCCCGGGTTAATCTAGAATCCCCGGGTCAATCTAGAACCCCCTGGTTATCTAGAAACCCCCGGGTTAATCTAGAATCCCCTGGTTAATTAGATACCCCAGGGTTAATCTAGAAACCCCTGGTTAATTAGATACCCCCTGGTTAATCTAGAAACCCCGGGTTAATCTAGAAACCCGATTGTTACTCTGACCCCGATTGTTACTCTGACCCCCCTGATTGGGACTTTGAGCCCCCGATTGTTACTCTGACCCTGATTGTTACTCTGACCCCGATTGTTACCCTGAACCCCTGATTGTTACTCTGACCCTGATTGTTACTCTGACCCCCCCTGATAGGGACTCTGAGCCCCTGATTGTTACTCGGACTCCCTGATTGTTACTCTGACCCCCCACTGATTGGGACTCTGAGCCCCCGATTGTTACTCTGACCCTGATTGTTACTCTGGCCCCCCTGATTGGGACTTTGAGCCCCCGATTGTTACTCTGGCCCCCCTGATTGCTACTCTGACCCCCCTGATTGGGACTCTGAGCCCCCGATTGTTACTCTGACCCCGATTGTTACTCTGACCCCGATTGTTACCCTAAACCCCCGATTGTTACCCTGAACCCCTGATTGTTACTCTGAACCCCCTGATTGGGACTCTGAACCCCTGATTGTTACTCTGACCCCCCTGATTGGGACTCTGAGCCCCCGATTGTTACTCTGACCCCGATTGTTACTCTGTCCCCGATTAGGACTCTGAACCCCCGATTGTTACCCTGACCCTGATTGTTACTCTGACCCCCCTGATTGGGACTTTGAACCCCGGATTGTTACTCTGAACCCCTGATTGTTACTCTGAACCCCTGATTGTTAATCTGACCCCAATTGTTACTCTCACCCCCGATTGGGACTCTGGCCCCCTGATTGTTACTCTGACCCCCTGATTGTTACTCTGACCCCCTGATTGTTACTCTGAACCCCTGATTGTTACTCTGAGCCCCTGATTGTTACTCTGAGCCCCTGATTGTTACTCTGAACCCGATTGTTACTCTGAACCCGATTGTTACTCTGAACTCCTGATTGGGACTCTGAACCCCTGATTGTTACTCTGACCCCCCCGATTGTTACTCTGACCCTGATTGTTACTCTGACCCCCCTGATTGGGACTCAGAGCCCCTGATTGTTACTCTGACCCTGATTGTTACTCTGACCCCGATTGTTACTCTGACCCCCCTGATTGGGACTCTGAACCCCTGATTGTTACTCTGACCCTGATTGTTACTCTGAACCCCTGATTGGGTCTCTGAACCCCTGATTGGGACTCTGAACCCCTGATTGTTACTCTGAACCCCTGATTGTTACTCTGAACCCCTGATTGGGACTCTGAACCCCTGATTGTTACTCTGACCCCCCTGATTGGGACTCTGACCCCCTGATTGGGACTCTGAACCCCTGATTGGGACTCTGACCCCCCTGATTGGGACTCTGACCCCCCTGATTGGGACTCTGACCCCCTGATTGTTACTCTGAACCCCTGATTGTTAATCTGACCCCAATTGTTACTCTCACCCCCGATTGGGACTCTGGCCCCCTGATTGTTACTCTGACCCCCTGATTGTTACTCTGACCCCCTGATTGTTACTCTGAACCCCTGATTGTTACTCTGAGCCCCTGATTGTTACTCTGAACCCGATTGTTACTCTGAACCCGATTGTTACTCTGAACTCCTGATTGGGACTCTGAACCCCTGATTGTTACTCTGGCCCCCCCCTGATTGTTACTCTGCCCCCCCGATTGGGACTCTGACCCTGAATGTTACTCTGAACCCCCTGATTGTTACTCTGACCCCCCTGATTGGGACTCTGAACCCCCTGATTGGGACTCTGAACCCCCTGATTGTTACTCTGAACCCCCTGATTGTTACTCTGACCCCCCTGATTGGGACTCTGAACCCCTGATTGTTACTCTGACCCTGATTGTTACTCTGACCCCCCTGATTGTTACTCTGACCCTGATTGTTACTCTGACCCCCCTGATTGTTACTCTGACCCCCCAGATTGTTACTCTGACCCCCCTGATTGTTACTCTGACCCGATTGTTACTCTGACCCCCCTGGTTGGGACTCTGAACCCCTGATTGTTACTCTGACCCTGATTGTTACTCTGAACCCCTGATTGTTACGCTGAACCCCTGATTGTTACCCTGAACCTCTGATTGGGACTCTGACCCCCCTGATTGTTACTCTGACGCCCCTGATTGGGACTCTGAACCCCCTGATTGTTACTCTGCCCCCCCGATTGGGACTCTGACCCTGAATGTTACTCTGAACCCCCTGATTGTTACTCTGACCCCCCTGATTGGGACTCTGAACCCCCTGATTGTTACTCTGAACCCCCTGATTGTTACTCTGACCCTGATTGTTACTCTGAACCCCTGATTGTTACTCTGACCCTGATTGTTACTCTGACCCCCCTGATTGTTACTCTGACCCTGATTGTTACTCTGACCCCCCTGATTGTTACTCTGACCCCCCTGATTGTTACTCTGACCCCCCTGATTGTTACTCTGACCCCCGATTGTTACTCTGACCCCCCCTGATTGTTACTCTGACTCCCCTGATTGTTACTCTGACCCCCCTGATTGTTACTCTGACCCCCCTGATTGTTACTCTGACCCCCCTGATTGTTACTCTGACCCCCCTGATTGTTACTCTGACCCCCCTGATTGTTACTCTGACCCCCCTGATTGTTACTCTGACCCCCCTGATTGTTACTCTGACCCCCCTGAATGTTACTCTGACCCCCCTGATTGTTACTCTGACCCCCCTGATTGTTACTCTGACCCCCCTGATTGTTACTCTGACCCCCCTGAATGTTACTCTGACCCCCCTGATTGTTACTCTGACCCCCCTGATTGTTACTCTGACCCCCCTGATTGTTACTCTGACCCTGATTGTTACTCTGACCCCCCTGATTGTTACTCTGACCCCCGATTGTTACTCTGACCCCCCTGATTGTTACTCTGACCCCCCTGATTGTTACTCTGACCCGCCTGATTGTTACTCTGACCCCCCTGATTGTTACTCTGACCCTGGTTGTTACTCTGACCCCCCTGATTGTTACTCTGACCCCCCTGATTGTTACTCTGACCCCTCTGATTGTTACTCTGAACCCCTGAATCTTACTCTGACCCTGATTGTTACTCTGACCCCCCTGATTGTTACTCTGACCCTGATTGGGACTCTGACCCCCCTGATTGTTACTCTGAACCCCTGATTGTTACTCTGACCCTGATTGTTACTCTGACCCCCCTGATTGTTACTCTGACCCCCCTGTATGTTACTCTGACCCCCCTGGTTGTTACTCTGACCCCCCTGATTGTTACTCTGACCCCCCTGATTGTTACTCTGAACCCCTGAATCTTACTCTGACCCTGATTGTTACTCTGACCCCCCTGATTGTTACTCTGACCCTGATTGGGACTCTGACCCCCCTGATTGTTACTCTGAACCCCTGATTGTTACTCTGACCCTGATTGTTACTCTGAACCCCTGATTGTTACTCTGACCCTGATTGTTACTCTGACCCCCCTGATTGTTACTCTGACCCCCCTGGTTGTTACTCTGACCCCCCTGATTGTTACTCTGACCCCCCTGATTGTTACTCTGACCCCCCTGGTTGTTACTCTGACCCCCCTGATTGTTACTCTGAACCCCTGAATCTTACTCTGACCCCGATTGTTACTCTGACCCCCCTGATTGTTACTCTGACCCTGATTGGGACTCTGACCCCCCCTGATTGTTACTCTGACCCCCCTGATTGTTACTCTGACCCCCCTGATTGTTACTCTGACCCCCCTGATTGTTACTCTGACCCCCCTGATTGTTACTCTGACCCCCCTGATTGTTACTCTGACCCCCCTGAGTGTTACTCTGACCCCCCTGGTTGTTACTCTGACCCCCCTGATTGTTACTCTGAACCCCTGAATCTTACTCTGACCCTGATTGTTACTCTGACCCCCCTGATTGTTACTCTGACCCTGATTGGGACTCTGACCCCCCTGATTGTTACTCTGAACCCCTGATTGTTACTCTGACCCTGATTGTTACTCTGACCCCCCTGATTGTTACTCTGACCCCCCTGATTGTTACTCTGACCCCTCTGATTGTTACTCTGAACCCCTGAATCTTACTCTGACCCTGATTGTTACTCTGACCCCCCTGATTGTTACTCTGACCCTGATTGGGACTCTGACCCCCCTGATTGTTACTCTGAACCCCTGATTGTTACTCTGACCCTGATTGTTACTCTGACCCCCCTGATTGTTACTCTGACCCCCCTGTATGTTACTCTGACCCCCCTGGTTGTTACTCTGACCCCCCTGATTGTTACTCTGACCCCCCTGATTGTTACTCTGAACCCCTGAATCTTACTCTGACCCTGATTGTTACTCTGACCCCCCTGATTGTTACTCTGACCCTGATTGGGACTCTGACCCCCCTGATTGTTACTCTGAACCCCTGATTGTTACTCTGACCCTGATTGTTACTCTGAACCCCTGATTGTTACTCTGACCCTGATTGTTACTCTGACCCCCCTGATTGTTACTCTGACCCCCCTGGTTGTTACTCTGACCCTGATTGTTACTCTGAACACCCGATTGTGACGCCGACCCCCCGATTGTGACGCCGACCCCCCGATTGTGACGCCGACCCCCCGATTGTGACGCCGACCCCCCGATTATGACGCGTGCCCCCCGATTGTGACGCCGACCCCCCCGATTATGACGCCGACCCCCCGATTGTGACGCGGGCCCCCCGATTATGACGCGTGCTCCCCGATTGTGACGCGGGCCCCCCGATTGTGACGCGTGCCCCCCGATTGTGACGCGGGCCCGGGGACTTTGCCGCCGCTGGTTACTCACCTGTATGCCTGGCCGGGTTGGGGGGGGAGGGGGTTGGGGAGGGGGGGGTCAGGGGGGGGGTGGGGTGGGGGGGGGAAGGGGGGGTCTGTCCGCGGGGCTGCAGCAGGCGGAGGGGCCGAAGGGGCGGCGGCCGGGGACAGGGGGGGGAAACGGGACAAATGGCGGCGGCGGCCGAGACAAAGAGGCTGCAGAGGCTGGCCCCCGCCCCCCGGGCCCACTGCGGCTGCGCGGCGGGGCGCCACACTGACTGCGGCTGCGCGGCGGGGGCGCACACTGACTGCGGCTGCGCGGGGGCGGCGGTAACCTCACTGCGGCTGCGCGGCGGGGCGATACCCTCACTGCGGCTGCGCGGGGGGCCGGCGCTCCGTCACTGCGGCTGCGCGGCGGGGGCGCCACCCTCACTGCGGCTGCGCGGCGGGGGCGCACACTGACTGCGGCTGCGCGGCGGCGGTGGTAACCTCACTGCGGCTGCGCGGGGGCGGCGCTACCGTCACTGCGGCTGCGCGGGGGCCGGCGCTACCCTCACTGCGGCTGCGCGGGGGCGGCGCTACCCTCACTGCGGCTGCGCGGGGGCGGCGCTACCCTCACTGCGGCTGCGCGGCGGCGGCGCTACCCTCACTGCGGCTGCGCGGGGGCGGCGCTACCCTCACTGCGGCTGCGCGGCGGCGGCGCTACCCTCACTGCGGCTGCGCGGGGGTCAGGGGGGGAATGGGGAATATAGAGGGTCAGGGGGGGAATGGGGAATATAGAGGGTCAGGGGGGGAATGGGGAATATAGAGGGTCAGGGGGGGAATGGGGAATATAGAGGGTCAGGGGGGGAATGGGGAATATAGAGGGTCAGGGGGGGAATGGGGAATATAGAGGGTCAGGGGGGGGGAATATAGAGGGTCAGGGGGGGGAATGGGAATATAGAGGGTCAGGGGGGGAATGGGGAATATAGAGGGTCAGGGGGGGAATGGGGAATATAGAGGGTCAGGGGGGGGAATGGGGAATATAGAGGGTCAGGGGGGGGAATGGGGAATATAGAGGGTCAGGGGGGGAATGGGGAATATAGAGGGTCAGGGGGGGAATGGAGAATATAGAGGGTCAGGGGGGGAATGGGGAATATAGAGGGTCAGGGGGGGAATGGGGAATATAGAGGGTCAGGGGGGGGGAATGGGAATATAGAGGGTCAGGGGGGGGAATGGGGAATATAGAGGGTCAGGGGGGGGGGGGGGAATATAGAGGGTCAGGGGGAGAATGGGGAATATAGAGGGTCAGGGGGGGAATGGGGAATATAGAGGGTCAGGGGGGGAATGGGGAATATAGAGGGTCAGGGGGGGAATGGGGAATATAGAGGGTCAGGGGGGGAATGGGGAATATAGAGGGTCAGGGGGGGGAATGGGGAATATAGAGGGTCAGGGGGGGAATGGGGAATATAGAGGGTCAGGGGGGGGGAATGGGGAATATAGAGGGTCAGGGGGGGAATGGGGAATATAGAGGGTCAGGGGGGGAATGGGGAATATAGAGGGTCAGGGGGGAATGGGGAATATAGAGGGTCAGGGGGGGAATGGGGAATATAGAGGGTCAGGGGGGGGAATGGAGAATATAGAGGGTCAGGGGGGGGGAATGGGGAATATAGAGGGTCAGGGGGGGAATGGGGAATATAGAGGGTCAGGGGGGGGGAATGGGGAATATAGAGGGTCAGGGGGGGAATGGGGAATATAGAGGGTCAGGGGGGGGAATGGGGAATATAGAGGGTCAGGGGGGGGAATGGGGAATATAGAGGGTCAGGGGGGGAATGGGGAATATAGAGGGTCAGGGGGGGGGAGGGAATATAGAGGGTCAGGGGGGGATGGGGAATATAGAGGGTCAGGGGGGAATGGGGAATATAGAGGGTCAGGGGGGGAATGGGGAATATAGAGGGTCAGGGGGGGGGAATGGGGAATATAGAGGGTCAGGGGGGGAATGGGGAATATAGAGGGTCAGGGGGGAATGGTGGAATATAGAGGGTCAGGGGGGGAATGGGGAATATAGAGGGTCAGGGGGGGAATGGGGAATATAGAGGGTCAGGGGGGGAATGGGGAATATAGAGGGTCAGGGGGGAATGGGGAATATAGAGGGTCAGGGGGGGAATGGGGAATATAGAGGGTCAGGGGGGAGGGGAATATAGAGGGTCAGGGGGGGGGAATGGGGAATATAGAGGGTCAGGGGGGGAATGGGGAATATAGAGGGTCAGGGGGGGGGGGAATATAGAGGGTCAGGGGGGGGGAATGGGGAATATAGAGGGTCAGGGGGGGAATGGGGAATATAGAGGGTCAGGGGGGGAATGGGGAATATAGAGGGTCAGGGGGGGGAATGGGGAATATAGAGGGTCAGGGGGGGGAATGGGGAATATAGAGGGTCAGGGGGGGAATGGAGAATATAGAGGGTCAGGGGGGGGAATGGAGAATATAGAGGGTCAGGGGGGAATGGGGAATATAGAGGGTCAGGGGGGGAATGGGGAATATAGAGGGTCAGGGGGGGGAATGGGGAATATAGAGGGTCAGGGGGGGAATGGGGAATATAGAGGGTCAGGGGGGGGGGAATATAGAGGGTCAGGGGGGGGAATGGGGAATATAGAGGGTCAGGGGGGGAATGGGGAATATAGAGGGTCAGGGGGGGGAATGGGGAATATAGAGAGTCAGGGGGGGGAATGGGGAATATAGAGGGTCAGGGGGGGGAATGGGGAATATAGAGGGTCAGGGGGGAATGGGGAATATAGAGGGTCAGGGGGGGGAATGGGGAATATAGAGGGTCAGGGGGGGGAATGGGGAATATAGAGGGTCAGGGGGGGGAATGGGGAATATAGAGGGTCAGGGGGGGGAATGGGGAATATAGAGGGTCAGGGGGGGGAATGGGGAATATAGAGGGTCAGGGGGGGAATGGGGAATATAGAGGGTCAGGGGGGGAATGGGGAATATAGAGAGTCAGGGGGGGGAATGGGGAATATAGAGGGTCAGGGGGGGGGAATGGGGAATATAGAGGGTCAGGGGGGGGAATGGGGAATATAGAGGGTCAGGGGGGGAATGGGGAATATAGAGGGTCAGGGGGGGGAATGGGGAATATAGAGGGTCAGGGGGGGGGAATGGGGAATATAGAGGGTCAGGGGGGGAATGGGGAATATAGAGGGTCAGGGGGGGGAATGGGGGATATAGAGGGTCAGGGGGGGAATGGGGAATATAGAGGGTCAGGGGGGGGAATATAGAGGGTCAGGGGGGGAATGGGGAATATAGAGGGTCAGGGGGGGGAATGGGGAATATAGAGGGTCAGGGGGGGGAATGGGGAATATAGAGGGTCAGGGGGGGGAATGGGAATATAGAGGGTCAGGGGGGGAATGGGGGAATATAGAGGGTCAGGGGGGGGAATGGGGAATATAGAGGGTCAGGGGGGGGAATGGGGAATATAGAGGGTCAGGGGGGGAATGGGGAATATAGAGGGTCAGGGGGGGAATGGGGAATATAGAGGGTCAGGGGGGGGAATGGGGAATATAGAGGGTCAGGGGGGGGAATGGGGAATATAGAGGGTCAGGGGGGGGGAATGGGGAAATATAGAGGGTCAGGGGGGGGAATGGGGAATATAGAGGGTCAGGGGGGGAATGGGGAATATAGAGGGTCAGGGGGGGAATGGGGAATATAGAGGGTCAGGGGGGGGAATGGGGAATATAGAGGGTCAGGGGGGGGGAATGGGGAATATAGAGGGTCAGGGGGGGGGGAATGGGGAATATAGAGGGTCAGGGGGGGAATGGGGAATATAGAGGGTCAGGGGGGGGAATGGGGAATATAGAGGGTCAGGGGGGGAATGGGGAATATAGAGGGTCAGGGGGGGAATGGGGAATATAGAGGGTCAGGGGGGGGGAATGGGGAATATAGAGGGTCAGGGGGGGGAATGGGGAATATAGAGGGTCAGGGGGGGAATGGGGAATATAGAGGGTCAGGGGGGGAATGGGGAATATAGAGGGTCAGGGGGGGGAATGGGGAGAATATAGAGGGTCAGGGGGGGGAATGGGGAATATAGAGGGTCAGGGGGGGGGAATGGGGAATATAGAGGGTCAGGGGGGGGGGAATATAGAGGGTCAGGGGGGGGAATGGGGAATATAGAGGGTCAGGGGGGGAATGGGGAATATAGAGGGTCAGGGGGGGAATGGGGGAATATAGAGGGTCAGGGGGGGAATGGGGAATATAGAGGGTCAGGGTGGGAATGGGGAATATAGAGGGTCAGGGGGGGGAATGGGGAATATAGAGGGTCAGGGGGGGAATGGGGAATATAGAGGGTCAGGGGGGGAATGGGGAATATAGAGGGTCAGGGGGGGGGAATGGGGAATATAGAGGGTCAGGGGGGGGAATGGGGAATATAGAGGGTCAGGGGGGGAATGGGGAATATAGAGGGTCAGGGGGGGAATGGGGAATATAGAGGGTCAGGGGGGAGAATGGGGAATATAGAGGGTCAGGGGGGGGGGAATATAGAGGGTCAGGGGGGGAATGGGGAATATAGAGGGTCAGGGGGGGAATGGGGAATATAGAGGGTCAGGGGGGGAATGGGGAATATAGAGGGTCAGGGGGGGGGAATGGGGAATATAGAGGGTCAGGGGGGGAATGGGGAATATAGAGGGTCAGGGGGGGGAATGGGGAATATAGAGGGTCAGGGGGGGAATGGGGAATATAGAGGGTCAGGGGGGAGAATGGGGAATATAGAGGGTCAGGGGGGGGGAATATAGAGGGTCAGGGGGGGAATGGGGAATATAGAGGGTCAGGGGGGGAATGGGGAATATAGAGGGTCAGGGGGGGAATGGGGAATATAGAGGGTCAGGGGGGGGAATATAGAGGGTCAGGGGGGGAATATAGAGGGTCAGGGGGGGGGGAATATAGAGGGTCAGGGGGGGGAATATAGAGGGGTCAGGGGGGGAATGGGGAATATAGAGGGTCAGGGGGGGGGGAATATAGAGGGTCAGGGGGGGAATGGAGAATATAGAGGGTCAGGGGGGGGAATGGGGAATATAGAGGGTCAGGGGGGGGGAATGGGGAATATAGAGGGTCAGGGGGGGGGAATATAGAGGGTCAGGGGGGGGAATATAGAGGGTCAGGGGGGGGGAATATAGAGGGTCAGGGGGGAATATAGAGGGTCAGGGGGGGAATGGGGGAATATAGAGGGTCAGGGGGGGAATGGGGAATATAGAGGGTCAGGGGGGGGAATGGGGAATATAGAGGGTCAGGGGGGGAATGGGGAATATAGAGGGTCAGGGGGGGGAATGGGGAATATAGAGGGTCAGGGGGGGGGGAATATAGAGGGTCAGGGGGGAATGGAGAATATAGAGGGTCAGGGGGGGGAATGGGGAATATAGAGGGTCAGGGGGGGGGGGAATATAGAGGGTCAGGGGGGGGAATGGAGAATATAGAGGGTCAGGGGGGGAATGGGGAATATAGAGGGTCAGGGGGGGGGAATGGGAATATAGAGGGTCAGGGGGGGGAATGGGGAATATAGAGGGTCAGGGGGGGAATGGGGAATATAGAGGGTCAGGGGGGGAATGGGGAATATAGAGGGTCAGGGGGGGGAATGGGGAATATAGAGGGTCAGGGGGGGAATGGGGAATATAGAGGGTCAGGGGGGGAATGGGGAATATAGAGGGTCAGGGGGGGAATGGAGAATATAGAGGGTCAGGGGGGGAATGGGGAATATAGAGGGTCAGGGAGGAATGGGGAATATAGAGGGTCAGGGGGGAATGGAATATAGAGGGTCAGGGGGGGGAATGGGGAATATAGAGGGTCAGGGGGGGGAATGGGGAATATAGAGGGTCAGGGGGGGGAATGGAGGAATATAGAGGGTCAGGGGGGGAATGGGGAATATAGAGGGTCAGGGGGGGGAATGGGGAATATAGAGGGTCAGGGGGGGAATGGGGAATATAGAGGGTCAGGGGGGGAATGGGGAATATAGAGGGTCAGGGGGGGGAATGGGGAATATAGAGGGTCAGGGGGGGAATGGGGAATATAGAGGGTCAGGGGGGGGAATGGGGAATATAGAGGGTCAGGGGGGGAATGGGGAATATAGAGGGTCAGGGGGGGAATGGGGAATATAGAGGGTCAGGGGGGGAATGGGGAATATAGAGGGTCAGGGGGGGGAATGGGGAATATAGAGGGTCAGGGGGGGGAATGGGGAATATAGAGGGTCAGGGGGGGAATGGGGAATATAGAGGTCAGGGGGGGAATGGGGAATATAGAGGGGTCAGGGGGGAATGGGGAATATAGAGGGTCAGGGGGGGGAATGGGGAATATAGAGGGTCAGGGGGGGGAATGGGGAATATAGAGGGTCAGGGGGGGGGAATGGGGAATATAGAGGGTCAGGGGGGGAATGGGGAATATAGAGGGTCAGGGGGGAATGGGAATATAGAGGGTCAGGGGGGGAATGGGGAATATAGAGGGTCAGGGGGGAATGGGGAATATAGAGGGTCAGGGGGGGGAATGGGGAATATAGAGGGTCAGGGGGGGGAATGGGGAATATAGAGGGTCAGGGGGGGAATGGGGAATATAGAGGGTCAGGGGGGGGAATGGAGAATATAGAGGGTCAGGGGGGGGAATGGGGAATATAGAGGGTCAGGGGGGGAATGGGGAATATAGAGGGTCAGGGGGGATGGGGAATATAGAGGGTCAGGGGGAATGGGGAATATAGAGGGTCAGGGGGGGGAATGGGGAATATAGAGGGTCAGGGGGGGAATGGGGAATATAGAGGGTCAGGGGGGGAATGGAGAATATAGAGGGTCAGGGGGGGGAATGGGGAATATAGAGGGTCAGGGGGGGAATGGAGAATATAGAGGGTCAGGGGGGGGAATGGGGAATATAGAGGGTCAGGGGGGGAATGGGGAATATAGAGGGTCAGGGGGGGGAATGGGGAATATAGAGGGTCAGGGGGGGGAATGGGGAATATAGAGGGTCAGGGGGGGGAATGGGGAATATAGAGGGTCAGGGGGGGGAATGGGAGAATATAGAGGGTCAGGGGGGGGGAATGGGGAATATAGAGGGTCAGGGGGGGAATGGGGAATATAGAGGGTCAGGGGGGGGAATGGGGAATATAGAGGGTCAGGGGGGGAATGGGGAATATAGAGGGTCAGGGGGGGGAATGGGGAATATAGAGGGTCAGGGGGGAATGGGGAATATAGAGGGTCAGGGGGGGAATGGGAATATAGAGGGTCAGGGGGGGAATGGGGAATATAGAGGGTCAGGGGGGGAATGGGGAATATAGAGGGTCAGGGGGGGAATGGGGAATATAGAGGGTCAGGGGGGGAATGGGGAATATAGAGGGTCACGGGGGGGAATGGGGAATATAGAGGGTCAGGGGGGGGGAATGGGGAATATAGAGGGTCAGGGGGGGAATGGAGAATATAGAGGGTCAGGGGGGGGAATGGGGAATATAGAGGGTCAGGGGGGGGAATGGGGAATATAGAGGGTCAGGGGGGGGAATGGGGAATATAGAGGGTCAGGGGGGGGAATGGGGAATATAGAGGGTCAGGGGGGGAATGGGGAATATAGAGGGTCAGGGGGGGAATGGGGAATATAGAGGGTCAGGGGGGGAATGGAGAATATAGAGGGTCAGGGGGGGAATGGGGGAATATAGAGGGTCAGGGGGGGAATGGGGAATATAGAGGGTCAGGGGGGGGAATGGGGAATATAGAGGGTCAGGGGGGGAATGGGGAATATAGAGGGTCAGGGGGGGGAATGGGGAATATAGAGGGTCGGGGGGAATGGGGAATATAGAGGGTCAGGGGGGGAATGGGGGAATATAGAGGGTCAGGGGGGGGAATCGGGGAATATAGAGGGTCAGGGGGGGAATGGGGAATATAGAGGGTCAGGGGGGGAATGGGGAATATAGAGGGTCAGGGGGGGAATGGGGAATATAGAGGGTCAGGGGGGGGAATGGGGAATATAGAGGGTCAGGGGGGGGGGAATATAGAGGGTCAGGGGGGAATGGGGAATATAGAGGGTCAGGGGGGGGAATGGGGAATATAGAGGGTCAGGGGGGGGGAATGGGGAATATAGAGGGTCAGGGGGGGGGGGGGAATATAGAGGGTCAGGGGGGGAATGGGGAATATAGAGGGTCAGGGGGGGAATGGGGAATATAGAGGGTCAGGGGGGGGGAATGGGGAATATAGAGGGTCAGGGGGGGGAATGGGGAATATAGAGGGTCAGGGGGGGGGGGAATATAGAGGGTCAGGGGGGGAATGGGGAATATAGAGGGTCAGGGGGGGGAATGGTGAATATAGAGGGTCAGGGGGGGAATGGAGAATATAGAGGGTCGGGGGGGAATATAGAGGGTCAGGGGGGGAATGGGGAATATAGAGGGTCAGGGGGGGAATGGGGAATATAGAGGGTCAGGGGGGGAATGGGGAATATAGAGGGTCAGGGGGGGAATGGGGAATATAGAGGGTCAGGGGGGGAATGGAGAATATAGAGGGTCAGGGGGGGAATGGGGAATATAGAGGGTCAGGGGGGGAATGGAGAATATAGAGGGTCGGGGGGAATATAGAGGGTCAGGGGGGAATGGGAATATAGAGGGTCAGGGGGGGAATGGGGAATATAGAGGGTCAGGGGGGGAATGGAGATATAGAGGGTCGGGGGGGAATGGGGAATATAGAGGGTCAGGGGGGAGGGTGGAATATAGAGGGTCGGGGGGGAATGGGAGAATATAGAGGGTCAGGGGGGGGGGAATATAGAGGGTCAGGGGGGAATGGGGAATATAGAGGGTCAGGGGGGGAATGGGGAATATAGAGGGTCAGGGGGGGGAATGGGGAATATAGAGGGTCAGGGGGGGAATGGAGGAATATAGAGGGTCAGGGGGGGAATGGGGAATATAGAGGGTCAGGGGGGGAATGGGGAATATAGAGGGTCAGGGGGGGGAATGGGAATATAGAGGGTCAGGGGGGGAATGGGGAATATAGAGGGTCAGGGGGGGGAATGGGGAATATAGAGGGTCAGGGGGGGAATGGGGAATATAGAGGGTCAGGGGGGGAATGGGGAATATAGAGGGTCAGGGGGGGAATGGGGAATATAGAGGGTCAGGGGGGGAATGGGGAATATAGAGGGTCAGGGGGGGGAATGGGGAATATAGAGGGTCAGGGGGGGAATGGGGAATATAGAGGGTCAGGGGGGGGAATGGGGAATATAGAGGGTCAGGGGGGAATGGGGAATATAGAGGGTCAGGGGGGGAATGGGGAATATAGAGGGTCAGGGGGGGAATGGGGAATATAGAGGGTCAGGGGGGGAATGGGGAATATAGAGGGTCAGGGGGGGAATGGGGAATATAGAGGGTCAGGGGGGGAATGGGGAATATAGAGGGTCAGGGGGGGGAATGGGGAATATAGAGGGTCAGGGGGGGAATGGGGGAATATAGAGGGTCAGGGAGGGAGGGCGGGGAATGGGGAATATAGAGGGTCAGGGGGGGAATGGGGAATATAGAGGGTCAGGGGGGGAATGGGGAATATAGAGGGTCAGGGGGGGGAATGGGGAATATAGAGGGTCAGGGGGGGAATGGGGAATATAGAGGGTCAGGGGGGGAATGGGGAATATAGAGGGTCAGGGGGGGAATGGGGAATATAGAGGGGTCAGGGGGGGAATGGGGAATATAGAGGGTCAGGGGGGGAATGGGGAATATAGAGGGTCAGGGGGGAATGGGAATATAGAGGGTCAGGGGGGGAATGGGGAATATAGAGGGTCAGGGGGGGAATGGGGAATATAGAGGTCAGGGGGGGAATTGGGGAATATAGAGGGTCAGGGGGGGAATGGGGAATATAGAGGGTCAGGGGGGGATGGGAATATAGAGGGTCAGGGGGGGAATGGGGAATATAGAGGGTCAGGGGGGGAATGGGAATATAGAGGGTCAGGGGGGGAATGGGGAATATAGAGGGTCAGGGGGGAATGGGGAATATAGAGGGTCAGGGGGGGAATGGGAATATAGAGGGTCAGGGGGGGAATGGGGAATATAGAGGGTCAGGGGGGGAATGGGGAATATAGAGGGTCAGGGGGGGGAATGGGGAATATAGAGGGTCAGGGGGGGGAATGGGGAATATAGAGGGTCAGGGGTGGAATGGGAATATAGAGGGTCAGGGGGGGAATGGGGAATATAGAGGGTCAGGGGGGGGAATGGGGAATATAGAGGGTCAGGGGGGGGAATGGGGAATATAGAGGGTCAGGGGGGGGAATGGGGAATATAGAGGGTCAGGGGGGGGAATGGGGAATATAGAGGGTCAGGGGGGGAATGGGGAATATAGAGGGTCAGGGGGGAATGGGGAATATAGAGGGTCAGGGGGGGAATGGGGAATATAGAGGGTCAGGGGGGGAATGGGAATATAGAGGTCAGGGGGGGAATGGGGAATATAGAGGGTCAGGGGGGGAATGGGAATATAGAGGGTCAGGGGGGGAATGGGGAATATAGAGGGTCAGGGGGGGAATGGGGAATATAGAGGGTCAGGGGGGGAATGGGGAATATAGAGGGTCAGGGGGGAATGGGGAATATAGAGGGTCAGGGGGGAATGGGAATATAGAGGGTCAGGGGGGGGGAATATAGAGGGTCAGGGGGGAATGGGGAATATAGAGGGTCAGGGGGGGAATGGGGAATATAGAGGGTCAGGGGGGGAATGGGGAATATAGAGGGTCAGGGGGGGAATGGGAATATAGAGGGTCAGGGGGGGAATGGGGAATATAGAGGGTCAGGGGGGAATGGGGAATATAGAGGGTCAGGGGGGGGAATATAGAGGGTCAGGGGGGAATGGGGAATATAGAGGGTCAGGGGGGGAATGGGGAATATAGAGGGTCAGGGGGGGAATGGGGAATATAGAGGGTCAGGGGGAATGGGGAATATAGAGGGTCAGGGGGGGGGGAATATAGAGGGTCAGGGGGGGAATGGGGAATATAGAGGGTCAGGGGGGGAATGGGGAATATAGAGGGTCAGGGGGGGAATGGGGAATATAGAGGGTCAGGGGGAGGGGAAATAGAGGGTCAGGGGGGGAATGGGGAATATAGAGGGTCAGGGGGGGGGGGTCAGGGGGAATGGGGAATATAGAGGGTCAGGGGGGAATGGGGAATATAGAGGGTCAGGGGGGGGAATGGGGAATATAGAGGGTCAGGGGGGGAATGGGGAATATAGAGGGTCAGGGGGGGGAATGGGGAATATAGAGGGTCAGGGGGGGAATGGGGAATATAGAGGGTCAGGGGGGGGAATGGGGAATATAGAGGGTCAGGGGGGGAATGGGGAATATAGAGGGTCAGGGGGGGGAATGGGGAATATAGAGGGTCAGGGGGGGAATGGGGAATATAGAGGGTCAGGGGGGGGAATGGGGGAATATAGAGGGTCAGGGGGGGGAATGGGGAATATAGAGGGTCAGGGGGGGAATGGGGAATATAGAGGGTCAGGGGGGGGAATGGGGAATATAGAGGGTCAGGGGGGGAATGGGGAATATAGAGGGTCAGGGGGGGGAATGGGGAATATAGAGGGTCAGGGGGGGAATGGGGAATATAGAGGGTCAGGGGGGGAATGGGAATATAGAGGGTCAGGGGGGAATGGGAATATAGAGGGTCAGGGGGGGGAATGGGGAATATAGAGGGTCAGGGGGGGAATGGGGAATATAGAGGGTCAGGGGGGGAATGGGGAATATAGAGGGTCAGGGGGGGAATGGGGAATATAGAGGGTCAGGGGGGGAATGGGGAATATAGAGGGGTCAGGGGGGGAATGGGGAATATAGAGGGTCAGGGGGGGAATGGGGAATATAGAGGGTCAGGGGGGGGAATGGGGAATATAGAGGGTCAGGGGGGAATGGGGGAATATAGAGGGTCAGGGGGGGAATGGGGAATATAGAGGGTCAGGGGGGAATGGGGAATATAGAGGGTCAGGGGGGGGAATGGGGAATATAGAGGGTCAGGGGGGGGGAATGGGGAATATAGAGGGTCAGGGGGGGGAATGGGGAATATAGAGGGTCAGGGGGGGAATGGGGAATATAGAGGGTCAGGGGGGGAATGGGGAATATAGAGGGTCAGGGGGGAATGGGGAATATAGAGGGTCAGGGGGGGAATGGGGAATATAGAGGGTCAGGGGGGGGAATGGGGAATATAGAGGGTCAGGGGGGGGAATGGGGAATATAGAGGGTCAGGGGGGGGAATGGGGAATATAGAGGGTCAGGGGGGAATGGGGAATATAGAGGGTCAGGGGGGAATGGGGAATATAGAGGGTCAGGGGGGGAATGGGGAATATAGAGGGTCAGGGGGGGAATGGGGAATATAGAGGGTCAGGGGGGGAATGGGGAATATAGAGGGTCAGGGGGGGAATGGGGAATATAGAGGGTCAGGGGGGGAATGGGGAATATAGAGGGTCAGGGGGGGAATGGGGAATATAGAGGGTCAGGGGGGAATGGGGAATATAGAGGGTCAGGGGGGGAATGGGGAATATAGAGGGTCAGGGGGGGAATGGGGAATATAGAGGGTCAGGGGGGGAATGGGGAATATAGAGGGTCAGGGGGGGGAATGGGAATATAGAGGGTCAGGGGGAATGGGGAATATAGAGGGTCAGGGGGGGGAATGGGAGGGGGAATGATAGAGGGTCAGGGGGGGAATGGGGAATATAGAGGGTCAGGGGGGGGAATGGGGAATATAGAGGGTCAGGGGGGGAATGGGGAATATAGAGGGTCAGGGGGGGAATGGGGAATATAGAGGGTCAGGGGGGAATAGAGGGTCAGGGGGGGGAATGGGAATATAGAGGGTCAGGGGGGAATGGGGAATATAGAGGGTCAGGGGGGGAATGGGGAATATAGAGGGTCAGGGGGGGGAATGGGGAATATAGAGGGTCAGGGGGGAATGGGGAATATAGAGGGTCAGGGGTGGGGAATATAGAGGGTCAGGGGGGGAATGGGGGAATATAGAGGGTCAGGGGGGGAATGGGGAATATAGAGGGTCAGGGGGGGAATGGGGAATATAGAGGGTCAGGGGGGGAATGGGGAATATAGAGGGTCAGGGGGGGAATGGGGAATATAGAGGGTCAGGGGGGGGAATGGGGAATATAGAGGGTCAGGGGGGGGAATGGGGAATATAGAGGGTCAGGGGGGAATGGGAATATAGAGGGTCAGGGGGGGAATGGGGAATATAGAGGGTCAGGGGGGGGAATGGGGAATATAGAGGGTCAGGGGGGGGAATGGGGAATATAGAGGGTCAGGGGGGGAATGGGGAATATAGAGGGTCAGGGGGGGAATGGGGAATATAGAGGGTCAGGGGGGGGAATGGGGAATATAGAGGGTCAGGGGGGGAATATAGAGGTCAGGGGGGAGGGAATATAGAGGGTCAGGGGGGGGAATGGGGAATATAGAGGGTCAGGGGGGGGAATGGGGAATATAGAGGGTCAGGGGGGGAATGGGGAATATAGAGGGGTCAGGGGGGGAGGGGGGAATATAGAGGGTCAGGGGGGGGAATGGGGAATATAGAGGGTCAGGGGGGGAATATAGAGGTCAGGGGGGGAATGGGGAATATAGAGGGTCAGGGGGGGGAATGGGGAATATAGAGGGTCAGGGGGGGAATGGGGAATATAGAGGGTCAGGGGGGAATGGGGAATATAGAGGGTCAGGGGGGAGGGAATATAGAGGGTCAGGGGGGGGAATGGGGAATATAGAGGGTCAGGGGGGGAATGGGGAATATAGAGGGTCAGGGGGGGGAATATAGAGGGTCAGGGGGGGAATGGGGAATATAGAGGGTCAGGGGGGGAATGGGGAATATAGAGGGTCAGGGGGGGGAATGGGGAATATAGAGGGTCAGGGGGGGAATGGGGAATATAGAGGGGTCAGGGGGGGGAATGGGGAATATAGAGGGTCAGGGGGGGAATGGGGAATATAGAGGGTCAGGGGGGGAATGGGGAATATAGAGGGTCAGGGGGGGAATGGGGAATATAGAGGGTCAGGGGGGGGAATGGGGAATATAGAGGGTCAGGGGGGGAATGGGGAATATAGAGGGTCAGGGGGGGGAATGGAGAATATAGAGGGTCAGGGGGGGGATGGGGAATATAGAGGGGTCAGGGGGGGAATGGGGAATATAGAGGGTCAGGGGGGGAATGGGGAATATAGAGGGTCAGGGGGGGAATATAGAGGGTCAGGGGGGGAATGGGGAATATAGAGGGTCAGGGGGGGGAATGGGGAATATAGAGGGTCAGGGGGGGGAATGGGGAATATAGAGGGTCAGGGGGGGGAATGGGAATATAGAGGGTCAGGGGGGGAATGGGGAATATAGAGGGTCAGGGGGGGAATGGGGAATATAGAGGGTCAGGGGGGATGGAATATAGAGGGTCAGGGGGGGAATGGGGAATATAGAGGGTCAGGGGGGGGAATGGGAATATAGAGGGTCAGGGGGGGGAATGGGGAATATAGAGGGTCAGGGGGGGGAATGGGGAATATAGAGGGTCAGGGGGGGGAATATAGAGGGGTCAGGGGGGGAATGGGGAATATAGAGGGTCAGGGGGGGGAATGGGGAATATAGGGTCAGGGGGGGAATATAGAGGGTCAGGGGGATGGGGATAGAGGGTCAGGGGGGGAATGGGGAATATAGAGGGTCAGGGGGGGGAATGGGGAATATAGAGGGTCAGAGGGGGGAATGGGGAATATAGAGGGTCAGGGGGGGGGGGAAATAGAGGTAGGGGATGATAGAGGGTCAGGGGGGAATGGGGAATATAGAGGGTCAGGGGGGGGAATGGGGAATATAGAGGGTCAGGGGGGGAATGGGGAATATAGAGGGTCAGGGGGGGAATGGGGAATATAGAGGGTCAGGGGGGATGGGGAATATAGAGGGTCAGGGGGGGAATGGGGAATATAGAGGGTCAGGGGGGGAATGGGGAATATAGAGGGTCAGGGGGGGAATGGGAATATAGAGGGTCAGGGGGGGAATGGGGAATATAGAGGGTCAGGGGGGGAATGGGGAATATAGAGGGTCAGGGGGGGGAATGGGGAATATAGAGGGTCAGGGGGGGGAATGGGGAATATAGAGGGTCAGGGGGGGGAATGGGGAATATAGAGGGTCAGGGGGGGGAATGGGGAATATAGAGGGTCAGGGGGGAATGGGGAATATAGAGGGTCAGGGGGGGGAATGGGGAATATAGAGGGTCAGGGGGGGAGGGAGAGTAGGGGGGAGGAATATAGAGGGTCAGGGGGGGAATGGGGAATATAGAGGGTCAGGGGGGGAATGGGAATATAGAGGGTCAGGGGGGAATGGGGAATATAGAGGGTCAGGGGGGGAATGGGGAATATAGAGGGTCAGGGGGGGAATGGGGAATATAGAGGGTCAGGGGGGGAATGGGGAATATAGAGGGTCAGGGGGGGGAATGGGGAATATAGAGGGTCTGGGGGGAGGGGAATATAGAGGGTCAGGGGGGGAATGGGGGAATATAGAGGGTCAGGGGGGGGAATGGGGAATATAGAGGGTCAGGGGGGGGAATGGGGAATATAGAGGGTCAGGGGGGAATGGGGAATATAGAGGGTCAGGGGGGGGGAATGGGGAATATAGAGGGTCAGGGGGGGGAATGGGGAATATAGAGGGTCAGGGGGGGGGAAATGGGGAATATAGAGGGTCAGGGGGGGGAATGGGGAATATAGAGGTCAGGGGGGGGAATGGGGAATATAGAGGGTCAGGGGGGGAATGGGGAATATAGAGGGTCAGGGGGGGAATGGGGAATATAGAGGGTCAGGGGGGGGAATGGGGAATATAGAGGGTCAGGGGGGGAATGGGGAATATAGGAGGGTCAGGGGGGGGAATGGGGAATATAGAGGGTCAGGGGGGGAATGGGGAATATAGAGGGTCAGGGGGGGAATGGGGAATATAGAGGGTCAGGGGGGGGAATGGGGAATATAGAGGGTCAGGGGGGGAATGGGGAATATAGAGGGTCAGGGGGGGATGGGGGAATATAGAGGGTCAGGGGGGGGAATGGGGAATATAGAGGGTCAGGGGGGATGGGGAATATAGAGGGTCAGGGGGGGGAATGGGGAATATAGAGGGTCAGGGGGGGGGAATGGGGGAATATAGAGGGTCAGGGGGGGAATGGGGAATATAGAGGGTCAGGGGGGAGGGGGAATATAGAGGGTCAGGGGGGGATGGGGAATATAGAGGGTCAGGGGGGGGAATGGGGAATATAGAGGGGTCAGGGGGGGGGAATGGGGAATATAGAGGGTCAGGGGGGGGGAATGGGAATATAGAGGGTCAGGGGGGGGAATGGGGAATATAGAGGGTCAGGGGGGGAGGGGAATATAGAGGGTCAGGGGGGGAATGGGGAATATAGAGGGTCAGGGGGGGGAATGGGGAATATAGAGGGTCAGGGGGGGGAATGGAGCGAATATAGAGGGTC
This sequence comes from Scyliorhinus torazame, assembly GCF_047496885.1. Classification (NCBI taxonomy): domain Eukaryota; kingdom Metazoa; phylum Chordata; class Chondrichthyes; order Carcharhiniformes; family Scyliorhinidae; genus Scyliorhinus; species Scyliorhinus torazame. The sequence continues at coordinate 41,217,970 of NC_092732.1, read as the reverse complement.
CGGGGGGGGAATGGGGAATATAGAGGGTCAGGGGGGGAATGGGGAATATAGAGGGTCAGGGGGGGAGGAAGAGGGTGGCAGGGGGGGAATGGGGAATATAGAGGGTCAGGGGGGGGGAATGGGGGGAGATATAGAGGGTCAGGGGAAGGG
>NC_092732.1:41176475-41217720 GCF_047496885.1 Scyliorhinus torazame | reverse complement strand
ACACAGGGGACTGACTGGTCCTCACACAGGGACTGGGACTGGTCCATACACAGGGACTGACTGGGTCCTCACACAGGACTGGACTGGTCCATACACAGGGACTGACTGGTCCTCACACAGGGACTGACTGGTCCATACACAGGGACTGACTGGTCCAAACACAGAGACTGACTGGTCCTCACACAGAGACTGACTGGTCCACACACAGGGACTGACTGGGTCCATACACAGGGGACTGACTGGTCCATACACAGAGACTGACCTGGTCCTCACACAGAGACTGACTGGTCCATACACAGGGGACTGACTGGTCCATACACAGGGACTGACTGGTCCATACACAGGGACTGACTGGTCCATCAGGGGGCACAAGGGACTGACTGGTCTCACACAGAGGACTGGACTGTCCTCACACAGGGACTGACTGGTCCTCACACAGAGCGGCCACACAGGAGACTGACTGGTCCATACACAGGACTGACTGGTCCCTTCACACAGGGAGACTGACTGGTCCTCACACAGGGACTGACTGGTCCCTCACACAGAGGACTGACCTGGTCCATACACAGGGACTGACTGGTCCTCACACAGGGACTGACTGGTCCCTCACACAGGGAGACTGGACTGGTCCAGACACAGGACTGACTGGTCCCTACACAGGGACTGACTGGTCCATACACAGGACTGACTGGTCCTCACACAGAGGACTGGACTGGTCCTCACACAGGGACTGACTGGTCCTCACCACAGGGACTGACTGGGTCCATACACAGGGACTGACTGGTCCTCACACAGAGACTGACTGGTCCTCACACAGGGACTGACTGGTCCTCACACAGGAGACTGACTGGTCCATACACAGGGACTGACTGGTCCTCACACAGGGACTGACTGGTCCTACACAGGGACTGACTGGTCCTCACACAGAGACTGACTGGTCCTCACACAGGGACTGACTGGTCCTCACACAGGGACTGACTGGTCCTCACACAGAGGACTGACTGGTCCCTCACACAGGGACTGACTGGTCCTCACACAGAGACTGACTGGTCCATCACACAGGGACTGACTGGTCCTCACACGAGGACTGACTGGTCCACACACAGGGACTGACTGGTCCTACACAGGGACTGACTGGTCCATCACACAGGACTGACTGGTCCATACACAGGGACTGACTGGTCCTACACAAGGGACTGACTGGTCCTCACACAGGGACTGACTGGTCCTCACACAGGGACTGACTGGTCCTCACACAGGGACTGACTGGTCCACACACAGGGACTGACTGGTCCACACACAGGGACTGGACTGGTCCTCACACAGGACTGACTGGTCCTCACACAGGGACTGACTGGTCCTCACACAGGGACTGACTGGTCCTCACACAGGGACTGACTGGTCCTCACACAGGGACTGACTGGTCCTCACACAGAGACTGACTGGTCCTCACACAGGGACTGACTGGTCCTCACACAGAGACTGACTGGTCCTCACACAGGGACTGACTGGTCCTCACACAGGGACTGACTGGTCCATCACACAGGACTGACTGGTCCCTCACACAGGGACTGACTGGTCCTCACACAGGGACTGACTGGTCCTCACACAGGGACTGACTGGTCCATACACAGGGACTGACTGGTCCTCACACAGAGACTGACTGGTCCATACACAGGGACTGACTGGTCCTCACACAGGGACTGACTGGTCCTCACACAGGACTGACTGGTCCTCACACAGGGACTGACTGGTCCTCACACAGGGACTGACTGGTCCCTCACACAGGGACTGACTGGTCCATCACACAGGGACTGACTGGTCCTTCACACAGGGACTGACTGGTCCATCACACAGGGACTGACTGGTCCTCACACAGGACTGACTGGTCCTCTACACAGGGGACCTGACTGGTCCTCACACAGGGACTGACTGGTCCTCACACAGGGACTGACTGGTCCTCACACAGGGACTGACTGGTCCTCACACAGGGACTGACTGGTCCTCACACAGAGACTGACTGGTCCACTACACAGGGACTGACTGGTCCTCACACAGGGACTGACTGGTCCTCACACAGAGACTGACTGGTCCTCACACAGGGACTGACTGGTCCTCACACAGGGACTGACTGGTCCTCACACAGGGACTGACTGGTCCTCACACAGGGACTGACTGGTCCATCACACAGGGACTGACTGGTCCTCACACAGGGACTGACTGGTCCTCACACAGGGACTGACTGGTCCTCACACAGGGACTGACTGGTCCTCACACAGAGGACTGACTGGTCCCTCACACAGAGGACTGACTGGTCCTCACACAGGACTGACTGGTCCTCACACAGGGACTGACTGGTCCATACACAGGGACTGACTGGTCCTCACACAGAGGACTGACTGGTCCACACACAGGGACTGACTGGTCCTCACACAGAGACTGACTGGGTCCTCACACAGAGACTGACTGGTCCTCACACAGGACTGACTGGTCCCTACACAGGGACTGACTGGTCCTCACACAGGGACTGACTGGGTCCTCACACAGAGGACTGACTGGTCCATACACAGGACTGACTGGTCCTCACACAGGGACTGACTGGTCCCTACACAGGGACTGACTGGTCCTCACACAGAGGACTGACTGGTCCCTCACACAGGGACTGACTGGTCCTCACACAGGGACTGACTGGTCCTCACACAGGGACTGACTGGTCCTCACACAGGACTGACTGGTCCACACACAGGGACTGACTGGTCCTCACACAGGGACTGACTGGTCCTCACACAGGGACTGACTGGTCCTCACACAGGGACTGACTGGTCCTCACACAGAGACTGACTGGTCCTCACACAGGGACTGACTGGTCCTCACACAGAGACTGACTGGTCCTCACACAGGGACTGACTGGTCCTCACACAGGGACTGACTGGTCCACACAGGGACTGACTGGTCCATCACACAGGGACTGACGCTGGTCCTCACACAGAGACTGACTGGTCCTCACACAGGACTGACTGGTCCATACACAGGGACTGACTGGTCCACACACAGGACTGACTGGTCCTCACACAGGACTGACTGGTCCTCACACAGGGACTGACTGGTCCTCACACAGGAGACTGACTGGTCCATACACAGGGACTGACTGGTCCTCACACAGGGACTGACTGGTCCTCACACAGGGACTGACTGGTCATACACAGGGACTGACTGGTCCTCACACAGGGACTGACTGGTCCTCACACAGGGACTGACTGGTCCTCACACAGGGACTGACTGGTCCTCACACAGAGGACTGACTGGTCCTCACACAGGGACTGACTGGTCCTCACACAGAGGACTGACTGGTCCTCACACAGGGACTGACTGGTCCTCACACAGGGACTGACTGGTCCATACACAGGGACTGACTGGTCCTCACACAGGGACTGACTGGTCCTCACACAGGGACTGACTGGTCCTCACACAGAGGACTGACTGGTCCACACACAGGGACTGACTGGTCCTCACACAGAGCTGACTGGTCCTCACACAGAGACTGACTGGTCCTCACACAGGACTGACTGGTCCACACACAGGACTGACTGGTCCTCACACAGGACTGACTGGTCCACACACAGGGACTGACTGGTCCTCACACAGAGACTGACTGGTCCTCACACAGGGACTGACTGGTCCTCACACAGGGACTGACTGGTCCTCACACAGGAGACTGACTGGTCCTCACACAGGAGACTGACTGGTCCTCACACAGGACTGACTGGTCCATCACACAGGGACTGACTGGTCCTCACACAGGGACTGACTGGTCCTCACACAGGGACTGACTGGTCCTCACACAGAGGACTGACTGGTCCTCACACAGGGACTGACTGGTCCTCACACAGGGACTGACTGGTCCTCACACAGAGGACTGACTGGTCCTCACACAGGGACTGACTGGTCCACACACAGGGACTGACTGGTCCTCACACAGAGACTGACTGGTCCTCACACAGAGGACTGACTGGTCCTCACACAGGGACTGACTGGTCCTCACACAGGACTGACTGGTCCTCACACAGGGACTGACTGGTCCACACAGAGACTGACTGGTCCTCACACAGAGACTGACTGGTCCTCACACAGGGACTGACTGGTCCTCACACAGGGACTGACTGGTCCTCACACAGGGGACTGACTGGTCCCTCACACAGAGACTGACTGGTCCTCACACAGGACTGACTGGTCCTCACACAGGGACTGACTGGTCCTCACACAGGGACTGACTGGTCCTCACACAGGGACTGACTGGTCCTCACACAGGGACTGACTGGTCCTCACACAGGGACTGACTGGTCCTCACACAGGGACTGACTGGTCCTCACACAGGGACTGACTGGTCCTCACACAGGACTGACTGGTCCTCACACAGGGACTGACTGGTCCTCACACAGGGACTGACTGGTCCTCACACAGGGACTGACTGGTCCATCACACAGAGGACTGACTGGTCCTCACACAGGGACTGACTGGTCCTCACACAGGGACTGACTGGTCCTCACACAGAGGACTGACTGGTCCTCACACAGGGACTGACTGGTCCTCACACAGGGACTGACTGGTCCTCACACAGGGACTGACTGGTCCTCACACAGGGACTGACTGGTCCTCACACAGGGACTGACTGGTCCTCACACAGGGACTGACTGGTCCTCACCACAGAGGACTGACTGGTCCTCACACAGGACTGACTGGTCCTCACACAGGGACTGACTGGTCCTCACACAGGGACTGACTGGTCCTCACACAGGGACTGACTGGTCCTCACACAGGGACTGACTGGTCCTCACACAGAGGACTGACTGGTCCTCACACAGGACTGACTGGTCCATCACACAGAGACTGACTGGTCCTCACACAGGGACTGACTGGTCCTCACACAGGACTGACTGGTCCTCACACAGGGACTGACTGGTCCTCACACAGAGACTGACTGGTCCTCACACAGAGACTGACTGGTCCATACACAGGGACTGACTGGTCCTCACACAGGGACTGACTGGTCCTCACACAGAGACTGACTGGTCCTCACACAGGGACTGACTGGTCCCTCACACAGAGGACTGACTGGTCCTCACACAGGGACTGACTGGTCCTCACACAGAGGACTGACTGGTCCTCACACAGGGACTGACTGGTCCTCACACAGGGACTGACTGGTCCTCACACAGGGACTGACTGGTCCTCACACAGGGACTGACTGGTCCTCACACAGAGGACTGACTGGTCCTCACACAGGGACTGACTGGTCCTCACACAGGGACTGACTGGTCCTCACACAGGGACTGACTGGTCCTCACACAGAGACTGACTGGTCCATACACAGGGACTGACTGGTCCATACACAGGACTGACTGGTCCTCACACAGGACTGACTGGTCCTCACACAGAGGACTGACTGGTCCTCACACAGAGACTGACTGGTCCTCACACAGGGACTGACTGGTCCTCACAGGGACTGACTGGTCCATACACAGGGACTGACTGGTCCTCACACAGGAAGGACTGACTGGTCCTCACACAGAGGACTGACTGGTCCTCACACAGGGACTGACTGGTCCTCACACAGGGACTGACTGGTCCTCACACAGAGGACTGACTGGTCCTCACACAGGGACTGACTGGTCCTCACACAGGGACCTGACTGGTCCTCACACAGGGACTGACTGGTCCTCACACAGGGACTGACTGGTCCATCACACAGGGACTGACTGGTCCTCACACAGGGACTGACTGGTCCATCACACAGAGGACTGACTGGTCCTCACACAGGGGACTGACTGGTCCTCACACAGGACTGACTGGTCCTCACACAGGACTGACTGGTCCTCACACAGGGACTGACTGGTCCTCACACAGGGACTGACTGGTCCTCACACAGGGACTGACTGGTCCTCACACAGGGACTGACTGGTCCCTCACACAGGGACTGACTGGTCCTACACAGGGACTGACTGGTCCATACACAGGGACTGACTGGTCCTACACAGAGGACTGACTGGTCCATCACACAGGGACTGACTGGTCCATACACAGAGGACTGACTGGTCCTCACACAGGGACTGACTGGTCCTCACACAGGGACTGACTGGTCCTCACACAGGGACTGACTGGTCCACACACAGGACTGACTGGTCCTCACACAGGGACTGACTGGTCCCTCACACAGGACTGACTGGTCCAACACAGGAGACTGACTGGTCCTCACACAGAGGACTGACTGGTCCTCACACAGGGACTGACTGGTCCTCACACAGGGGACTGACTGGTCCTACACAGGGACTGACTGGTCCTCACACAGAGACTGACTGGTCCTCACACAGGGACTGACTGGTCCTCACACAGGGACTGACTGGTCCATACACAGGGACTGACTGGTCCTCACACAGGGACTGACTGGTCTCAACACAGGGACTGACTGGTCCACACACAGGGACTGACTGGTCCTCACACAGAGACTGACTGGTCCTCACACAGGGGACTGACTGGTCCTCACACAGGGACTGACTGGTCCTCACACAGGGACTGACTGGTCCTCACACAGGGACTGACTGGTCCTCACACAGGGACTGACTGGTCCTCACACAGGGACTGACTGGTCCTCACACAGGGACTGACTGGTCCATACACAGGGACTGACTGGTCCTCACACAGGGACTGACTGGTCCATCACACAGGGACTGACTGGTCCTCACACAGGGACTGACTGGTCCTCACACAGGGACTGACTGGTCCTCACACAGGACTGACTGGTCCACACACAGGGACTGACTGGTCCTCACACAGGGACTGACTGGTCCTCACACAGGGACTGACTGGTCCTCACACAGGGACTGACTGGTCCATACACAGGAGACTGACTGGTCCTCACACAGGGACTGACTGGTCCTCACACAGGGACTGACTGGTCCTCACACAGGGACTGACTGGTCCATACACAGGGACTGACTGGTCCATACACAGGGACTGACTGGTCCCTCACACAGGGACTGACTGGTCCATACACAGGAGACTGACTGGTCCTCACACAGAGGACTGACTGGTCCATACACAGGGACTGACTGGTCCTCACACAGGGACTGACTGGTCCTCACACAGAGACTGACTGGTCCATACACAGGGACTGACTGGTCCTCACACAGGGACTGACTGGTCCTCACACAGGGACTGACTGGTCCTCACACAGGGACTGACTGGTCCTCACACAGGGACTGACTGGTCCTCACACAGGGACTGACTGGTCCATACACAGAGGACTGACTGGTCCTCACACAGGGACTGACTGGTCCTCACACAGGACTGACTGGTCCTCACACAGGGACTGACTGGTCCATACACAGGGACTGACTGGTCCATACACAGGGACTGACTGGTCCTCACACAGGGACTGACTGGTCCACACACAGAGACTGACTGGTCCTCACACAGGACTGACTGGTCCATACACAGGGACTGACTGGTCCATACACAGGGACTGACTGGTCCATACACAGGGACTGACTGGTCCATACACAGGGACTGACTGGTCCTACACACAGAGACTGACTGGTCCTCACACAGGGACTGACTGGTCCTCACACAGGGACTGACTGGTCCTCACACAGGGACTGACTGGTCCTCACACAGGGACTGACTGGTCCATCACACAGGGACTGACTGGTCCCTCACAGGACTGACTGGTCCTCACACAGAGACTGACTGGTCCTCACACAGGGACTGACTGGTCCTCACACAGGGACTGACTGGTCCACACACAGGGACTGACTGGTCCATACACAGGGACTGACTGGTCCATCACACAGGGACTGACTGGTCCTCACACAGGGACTGACTGGTCCATACACAGGGACTGACTGGTCCTCACACAGGGACTGACTGGTCCATCACACAGAGGACTGACTGGTCCATACACAGGGACTGACTGGTCCATCACACAGGGACTGACTGGTCCTCACACAGGACTGACTGGTCCTCACACAGAGACTGACTGGTCCTCACACAGGACTGACTGGTCCTCACACAGGGACTGACTGGTCCTCACACAGAGACTGACTGGTCCTCACACAGGACTGACTGGTCCTCACACAGAGACTGACTGGTCCTCACACAGGGACTGACTGGTCCTCACACAGAGACTGACTGGTCCTCACACAGGGACTGACTGGTCCTCACACAGAGACTGACTGGTCCTCACACAGGGACTGACTGGTCCTCACACAGGGACTGACTGGTCCTCACACAGGGACTGACTGGTCCTCACACAGGGACTGACTGGTCCATACACAGAGACTGACTGGTCCTCACACAGAGACTGACTGGTCCTCACACAGAGACTGACTGGTCCTCACACAGGGACTGACTGGTCCTCACACAGGAGACTTGACTGGTCCATACACAGGGACTGACTGGTCCATACACAGAGACTGACTGGTCCTCACACAGGGACTGACTGGTCCTCACACAGAGACTGACTGGTCCTCACACAGAGACTGACTGGTCCTCACACAGGGACTGACTGGTCCTCACACAGGGACTGACTGGTCCTCACACAGGGACTGACTGGTCCTCACACCAGACTGACTGGTCCTCACACAGGGACTGACTGGTCCTCACACAGAGACTGACTGGTCCTCACACAGAGACTGACTGGTCCTCACACAGGGACTGACTGGTCCATACACAGGGACTGACTGGTCCTCACACAGGGACTGACTGGTCCTCACACAGAGACTGACTGGTCCTCACACAGAGACTGACTGGTCCTCACACAGAGACTGACTGGTCCTCACACAGAGGACTGACTGGTCCTCACACAGGGACTGACTGGTCCTCACACAGGGACTGACTGGTCCATCACACAGGGACTGACTGGTCCTCACACAGGGACTGACTGGTCCATACACAGGGACTGACTGGTCCACACAGGGACTGACTGGTCCTCACACAGGGACTGACTGGTCCTCACACAGAGACTGACTGGTCCTCACACAGGGACTGACTGTCCTCACACAGAGACCTGACTGGTCCTCACACAGGGACTGACTGGTCCTCACACAGAGACTGACTGGTCCATACACAGAGACTGACTGGTCCTCACACAGGGACTGACTGGTCCATACACAGGGACTGACTGGTCCTCACACAGGGACTGACTGGTCCTCACACAGAGATGACCTGGTCCTCACACAGGACTGACTGGTCTCACACAGAGACTGACTGGTCCTCACACAGGGACTGACTGGTCCACACACAGAGACTGACTGGTCCACACACAGGACTGACTGGTCCACACACAGGAGACTGACTGGTCCTCACACAGGGACTGACTGGTCCTCACACAGGGACTGACTGGTCCTCACACAGGACTGACTGGTCCATACACAGGGACTGACTGGTCCTCACACAGGGACTGACTGGTCCTCACACAGGAGCGACTGGATGGTCCTCACACAGGACTGACTGGTCCTCACACAGGACTGACTGGTCCCTCACACAGAGACTGACTGGTCCTCACACAGGGACTGACTGGTCCTCACACGAGGACTGACTGGTCCTCACACAGAGACTGACTGGTCCTCACACAGAGACTGACTGGTCCTCACACAGAGACTGACTGGTCCCTCACACAGGGACTGACTGGTCCTCACACAGGGACTGACTGGTCCTCACACAGGACTGACTGGTCCTCACACAGAGACTGACTGGTCCTCACACAGAGACTGACTGGTCCCTCACACAGGGACTGACTGGTCCTCACACAGGGACTGACTGGTCCTCACACAGGGACTGACTGGTCCTCACACAGAGACTGACTGGTCCTCACACAGGGACTGACTGGTCCTCACACAGGGACTGACTGGTCCATACACAGGGACTGACTGGTCCTCACACAGGACTGACTGGTCCTCACACAGGGACTGACTGGTCCTCACACAGGGACTGACTGGTCCTCACACAGGGACTGACTGGTCCACACACAGGGACTGACTGGTCCATACACAGAGACTGACTGGTCCTCACACAGAGACTGACTGGTCCTCACACAGAGACTGACTGGTCCTCACACAGGGACTGACTGGTCCTCACACAGGACTGACTGGTCCTCACACAGGGACTGACTGGTCCTCACACAGGGACTGACTGGTCCTCACACAGGGACTGACTGGTCCATACACAGGGACTGACTGGTCCATACACAGGGACTGACTGGTCCTCACACAGGGACTGACTGGTCCTCACACAGGACTGACTGGTCCTCACACAGGGACTGACTGGTCCATACACAGGGACTGACTGGTCCTCACACAGGGACTGACTGGTCCTCACACAGGGACTGACTGGTCCTCACACAGGGACTGACTGGTCCTCACACAGAGACTGACTGGTCCTCACACAGAGGACTGACTGGTCCTCACACAGGGACTGACTGGTCCATACACAGGACTGACTGGTCCTCACACAGAGACTGACTGGTCCTCACACAGGGACTGACTGGTCCTCACACAGAGACTGACTGGTCCTCACACAGGGACTGACTGGTCCACACACAGGGACTGACTGGTCCATACACAGGGACTGACTGGTCCTCACACAGAGACTGACTGGTCCTCACACAGGACTGACTGGTCCACACACAGGGACTGACTGGTCCATACACAGGGACTGACTGGTCCTCACACAGGGACTGACTGGTCCTCACACAGGGACTGACTGGTCCATACACAGGACTGACTGGTCCTCACACAGAGACTGACTGGTCCATACACAGGGACTGACTGGTCCTCACACAGGGACTGACTGGTCCATACACAGAGGACTGACTGGTCCTCACACAGGTTCTGACTGGTCCTCACACAGGGACTGACTGGTCCATACACAGAGACTGACTGGTCCTCACACAGGGACTGACTGGTCCTCACACAGGGACTGACTGGTCCTCACACAGAGACTGACTGGTCCTCACACAGGGACTGACTGGTCCTCACACAGGGACTGACTGTCCTCACACAGAGGACTGACTGGTCCTCACACAGGACTGACTGGTCCTCACACAGGGACTGACTGGTCCTCACACAGGGACTGACCTGGTCCATACACAGGGACTGACTGGTCCTCACACAGGGACTGACTGGTCCTCACACGAGACTGACTGGTCACACACAGAGACTGACTGGTCCATACACAGGGACTGACTGGTCCTCACACAGAGACTGACTGGTCCTCACACAGGGACTGACTGGTCCATACACAGGGACTGACTGGTCCTCACACAGGGACTGACTGGTCCTCACACAGAGACTGACTGGTCCATACACAGAGACTGACTGGTCCTCACACAGGGACTGACTGGTCCTCACACAGGGACTGACTGGTCCTCACACAGGGACTGACTGTCCTCACACAGGGACTGACTGGTCCTCACACAGGGACTGACTGGTCCATACACAGGGACTGACTGGTCCTCACACAGAGGACTGACTGGTCCTCACACAGAGACTGACTGGTCCTCACACAGGGACTGACTGGTCCTCACACAAGGGACTGACTGGTCCTCACACAGGGACTTGACTGGTCCTCACACAGGGACTGACTGGTCCTCACACAGAGACTGACTGGTCCTCACACAGGGACTGACTGGTCCATACACAGGGGACTGACTGGTCCATCACACAGGACTGACTGGTCCATACACAGGGACTGACTGGTCCTCACACAGGGACTGACTGGTCCTCACACAGGACTGACTGGTCCTCACACAGGGACTGACTGGTCCTCACACAGGGACTGACTGGTCCATACACAGGGACTGACTGGTCCTCACACAGGGACTGACTGGTCCTCACACAGAGACTGACTGGTCCTCACACAGGGACTGACTGGTCCCTCACACAGGGACTGACTGGTCCTCACACAGGGACTGACTGGTCCTCACACAGGGACTGACTGGTCCATACACAGGGACTGACTGGTCCTCACACAGGGACTGACTGGTCCTCACACAGAGACTGACTGGTCCTCACACAGGGACTGACTGGTCCTCACACAGAGACTGACTGGTCCTCACACAGGGACTGACTGGTCCTCACACAGGGACTGACTGGTCCATACACAGGGACTGACTGGTCCTCACACAGGGACTGACTGGTCCTCACACAGGGACTGACTGGTCCTCACACAGGGACTGACTGGTCCATACACAGGGACTGACTGGTCCTCACACAGAGACTGACTGGTCCATACACAGGGACTGACTGGTCCTCACACAGAGACTGACTGGTCCATACACAGAGACTGACTGGTCCTCACACAGGGACTGACTGGTCCTCACACAGGGACTGACTGGTCCATACACAGAGACTGACTGGTCCTCACACAGGGACTGACTGGTCCTCACACAGGGACTGACTGGTCCTCACACAGAGACTGACTGGTCCACACACAGAGACTGACTGGTCCTCACACAGGGACTGACTGGTCCTCACACAGAGACTGACTGGTCCTCACACAGGGACTGACTGGTCCTCACACAGGGACTGACTGGTCCATACACAGGGACTGACTGGTCCTCACACAGGGACTGACTGGTCCTCACACAGGGACTGACTGGTCCTCACACAGGGACTGACTGGTCCTCACACAGAGACTGACTGGTCCTCACACAGAGACTGACTGGTCCTCACACAGGGACTGACTGGTCCATACACAGGGACTGACTGGTCCTCACACAGAGACTGACTGGTCCTCACACAGGGACTGACTGGTCCTCACACAGGGACTGACTGGTCCTCACACAGGGACTGACTGGTCCACACACAGGGACTGACTGGTCCATACACAGGGACTGACTGGTCCTCACACAGAGACTGACTGGTCCTCACACAGGGACTGACTGGTCCACACACAGGGACTGACTGGTCCATACACAGGGACTGACTGGTCCTCACACAGGGACTGACTGGTCCTCACACAGGGACTGACTGGTCCATACACAGGGACTGACTGGTCCTCACACAGAGACTGACTGGTCCATACACAGGGACTGACTGGTCCTCACACAGAGACTGACTGGTCCATACACAGAGACTGACTGGTCCTCACACAGGGACTGACTGGTCCTCACACAGGGACTGACTGGTCCATACACAGAGACTGACTGGTCCTCACACAGGGACTGACTGGTCCTCACACAGGGACTGACTGGTCCTCACACAGAGACTGACTGGTCCACACACAGAGACTGACTGGTCCTCACACAGGGACTGACTGGTCCTCACACAGAGACTGACTGGTCCTCACACAGAGACTGACTGGTCCTCACACAGGGACTGACTGGTCCTCACACAGGGACTGACTGGTCCATACACAGGGACTGACTGGTCCACACACAGGGACTGACTGGTCCTCACACAGAGACTGACTGGTCCACACACAGAGACTGACTGGTCCATACACAGGGACTGACTGGTCCTCACACAGAGACTGACTGGTCCTCACACAGGGACTGACTGGTCCATACACAGGGACTGACTGGTCCTCACACAGGGACTGACTGGTCCTCACACAGAGACTGACTGGTCCATACACAGAGACTGACTGGTCCTCACACAGGGACTGACTGGTCCTCACACAGGGACTGACTGGTCCTCACACAGGGACTGACTGGTCCTCACACAGGGACTGACTGGTCCTCACACAGGGACTGACTGGTCCATACACAGGGACTGACTGGTCCTCACACAGAGACTGACTGGTCCTCACACAGAGACTGACTGGTCCTCACACAGGGACTGACTGGTCCTCACACAGGGACTGACTGGTCCTCACACAGGGATTGACTGGTCCTCACACAGGGACTGACTGGTCCTCACACAGAGACTGACTGGTCCTCACACAGGGACTGACTGGTCCATACACAGGGACTGACTGGTCCATACACAGGGACTGACTGGTCCATACACAGGGACTGACTGGTCCATACACAGGGACTGACTGGTCCATACACAGGGACTGACTGGTCCTCACACAGAGACTGACTGGTCCTCACACAGGGACTGACTGGTCCATACACAGGGACTGACTGGTCCTCACACAGGGACTGACTGGTCCTCACACAGAGACTGACTGGTCCATCCACAGGGACTGACTGGTCCTCACACAGGGACTGACTGGTCCTCACACAGGGACTGACTGGTCCTCACACAGGGACTGACTGGTCCATACACAGGGACTGACTGGTCCTCACACAGGGACTGACTGGTCCTCACACAGAGACTGACTGGTCCTCACACAGGGACTGACTGGTCCTCACACAGAGACTGACTGGTCCTCACACAGGGACTGACTGGTCCTCACACAGGGACTGACTGGTCCTCACACAGGGACTGACTGGTCCTCACACAGGGACTGACTGGTCCATACACAGAGACTGACTGGTCCTCACACAGAGACTGACTGGTCCTCACACAGAGACTGACTGGTCCTCACACAGGGACTGACTGGTCCTCACACAGAGACTGACTGGTCCATACACAGGGACTGACTGGTCCATACACAGAGACTGACTGGTCCTCACACAGGGACTGACTGGTCCTCACACAGAGACTGACTGGTCCTCACACAGAGACTGACTGGTCCTCACACAGAGACTGACTGGTCCTCACACAGGGACTGACTGGTCCATACACAGGGACTGACTGGTCCACACACACAGACTGACTGGTCCTCACACAGGGACTGACTGGTCCTCACACAGAGACTGACTGGTCCTCACACAGAGACTGACTGGTCCTCACACAGGGACTGACTGGTCCATACACAGGGACTGACTGGTCCTCACACAGGGACTGACTGGTCCTCACACAGAGACTGACTGGTCCTCACACAGAGACTGACTGGTCCTCACACAGAGACTGACTGGTCCTCACACAGAGACTGACTGGTCCTCACACAGGGACTGACTGGTCCTCACACAGGGACTGACTGGTCCATACACAGGGACTGACTGGTCCTCACACAGGGACTGACTGGTCCATACACAGGGACTGACTGGTCCTCACACAGGGACTGACTGGTCCTCACACAGGGACTGACTGGTCCTCACACAGAGACTGACTGGTCCTCACACAGGGACTGACTGGTCCTCACACAGAGACTGACTGGTCCTCACACAGGGACTGACTGGTCCTCACACAGAGACTGACTGGTCCATACACAGAGACTGACTGGTCCTCACACAGGGACTGACTGGTCCATACACAGGGACTGACTGGTCCTCACACAGGGACTGACTGGTCCTCACACAGAGACTGACTGGTCCTCACACAGGGACTGACTGGTCCTCACACAGAGACTGACTGGTCCTCACACAGGGACTGACTGGTCCACACACAGAGACTGACTGGTCCACACACAGGGACTGACTGGTCCACACACAGGGACTGACTGGTCCTCACACAGGGACTGACTGGTCCATACACAGGGACTGACTGGTCCTCACACAGAGACTGACTGGTCCATACACAGGGACTGACTGGTCCTCACACAGAGACTGACTGGTCCTCACACAGAGACTGACTGGTCCTCACACAGGGACTGACTGGTCCTCACACAGGGACTGACTGGTCCTCACACAGAGACTGACTGGTCCTCACACAGGGACTGACTGGTCCTCACACAGAGACTGACTGGTCCTCACACAGAGACTGACTGGTCCTCACACAGAGACTGACTGGTCCTCACACAGAGACTGACTGGTCCTCACACAGGGACTGACTGGTCCACACACAGAGACTGACTGGTCCTCACACAGGGACTGACTGGTCCTCACACAGAGACTGACTGGTCCTCACACAGAGACTGACTGGTCCTCACACAGAGACTGACTGGTCCTCACACAGGGACTGACTGGTCCTCACACAGGGACTGACTGGTCCTCACACAGAGACTGACTGGTCCATACACAGGGACTGACTGGTCCTCACACAGGGACTGACTGGTCCATACACAGGGACTGACTGGTCCTCACACAGGGACTGACTGGTCCATACACAGGGACTGACTGGTCCTCACACAGGGACTGACTGGTCCTCACACAGGGACTGACTGGTCCACACACAGGGACTGACTGGTCCATACACAGGGACTGACTGGTCCTCACACAGAGACTGACTGGTCCTCACACAGAGACTGACTGGTCCTCACACAGAGACTGACTGGTCCTCACACAGGGACTGACTGGTCCTCACACAGGGACTGACTGGTCCTCACACAGGGACTGACTGGTCCTCACACAGAGACTGACTGGTCCATACACAGGGACTGACTGGTCCATACACAGGGACTGACTGGTCCTCACACAGGGACTGACTGGTCCTCACACAGGGACTGACTGGTCCTCACACAGGGACTGACTGGTCCATACACAGGGACTGACTGGTCCTCACACAGGGACTGACTGGTCCTCACACAGGGACTGACTGGTCCTCACACAGGGACTGACTGGTCCTCACACAGAGACTGACTGGTCCTCACACAGAGACTGACTGGTCCTCACACAGGGACTGACTGGTCCATACACAGGGACTGACTGGTCCTCACACAGAGACTGACTGGTCCTCACACAGGGACTGACTGGTCCTCACACAGGGACTGACTGGTCCTCACACAGGGACTGACTGGTCCACACACAGGGACTGACTGGTCCATACACAGGGACTGACTGGTCCTCACACAGAGACTGACTGGTCCTCACACAGGGACTGACTGGTCCACACACAGGGACTGACTGGTCCATACACAGGGACTGACTGGTCCTCACACAGGGACTGACTGGTCCTCACACAGGGACTGACTGGTCCATACACAGGGACTGACTGGTCCTCACACAGAGACTGACTGGTCCACACACAGAGACTGACTGGTCCATACACAGGGACTGACTGGTCCTCACACAGAGACTGACTGGTCCATACACAGAGACTGACTGGTCCTCACACAGGGACTGACTGGTCCTCACACAGGGACTGACTGGTCCATACACAGAGACTGACTGGTCCTCACACAGGGACTGACTGGTCCTCACACAGGGACTGACTGGTCCTCACACAGAGACTGACTGGTCCACACACAGAGACTGACTGGTCCTCACACAGGGACTGACTGGTCCTCACACAGAGACTGACTGGTCCTCACACAGAGACTGACTGGTCCTCACACAGGGACTGACTGGTCCTCACACAGGGACTGACTGGTCCATACACAGGGACTGACTGGTCCACACACAGGGACTGACTGGTCCTCACACAGAGACTGACTGGTCCACACACAGAGACTGACTGGTCCATACACAGGGACTGACTGGTCCTCACACAGAGACTGACTGGTCCTCACACAGGGACTGACTGGTCCATACACAGGGACTGACTGGTCCTCACACAGGGACTGACTGGTCCTCACACAGAGACTGACTGGTCCATACACAGAGACTGACTGGTCCTCACACAGGGACTGACTGGTCCTCACACAGGGACTGACTGGTCCTCACACAGGGACTGACTGGTCCTCACACAGGGACTGACTGGTCCTCACACAGGGACTGACTGGTCCATACACAGGGACTGACTGGTCCTCACACAGAGACTGACTGGTCCTCACACAGAGACTGACTGGTCCTCACACAGGGACTGACTGGTCCTCACACAGGGACTGACTGGTCCTCACACAGGGATTGACTGGTCCTCACACAGGGACTGACTGGTCCTCACACAGAGACTGACTGGTCCTCACACAGGGACTGACTGGTCCATACACAGGGACTGACTGGTCCATACACAGGGACTGACTGGTCCATACACAGGGACTGACTGGTCCATACACAGGGACTGACTGGTCCATACACAGGGACTGACTGGTCCTCACACAGGGACTGACTGGTCCATACACAGGGACTGACTGGTCCTCACACAGGGACTGACTGGTCCTCACACAGAGACTGACTGGTCCATACACAGGGACTGACTGGTCCTCACACAGGGACTGACTGGTCCTCACACAGGGACTGACTGGTCCTCACACAGGGACTGACTGGTCCATACACAGGGACTGACTGGTCCTCACACAGGGACTGACTGGTCCTCACACAGAGACTGACTGGTCCATCCACAGGGACTGACTGGTCCATACACAGAGACTGACTGGTCCACACACAGGGACTGACTGGTCCTCACACAGAGACTGACTGGTCCATACACAGGGACTGACTGGTCCATACACAGGGCCTGACTGGTCCATACACAGGGGGGACTGGTCCTCAAATCCTCCTGCCCAGCTTTGCTGAATTTCCCTCAATGCTCTGATTCTAAGAAGGATCTGCTGCTCACGCCTGGCTCCCAAACAAGGATTCTTTAAGAACACCGCTCCGGCTGCCACGCCGATTTTGTAACTGTGTTGAGTTCTTATTACAAAACGTAAAATCCCAATTCAGATATTTTTAAAAAACCTCCCGGGACTGGGAGAGAAGGCGGGAGGGATGGAGTCTTTGAAAGATTTCCACAAGGGGGTGCGAACATTGCTGGGCAAGGGGAGGGCCGGCGTCTGTCGCCGACCCGTTGACCTGAGCGTGTGGCTCGGAGGGAGTGGTCCATGCTGTGCGTGTGTGGGGGGGGGGGGGGGGGGGTCCTGGAGTCACGTGTAGGCCAGACCGGAGTGAGGACTGCAGATTTCCCTCCGAAAAAGAGACGTTAGTGAACCAGGCGGGTTTTTAACAACAATCGATGACAATTCTATTAATTGAATTTAAATTACACCGGATGGGGGGGCGGTTTCGGCCCCGCGTCCCTTTCTGGATTCCGTTCCGGGGATGTCACCGCTACCCCACCCCGTACGGTGAAAAAGGTTTGTTTTTGGGGGCGTGGGGAGACATTGAAGATTTCTCCTGCGGGATAGCACGGAGGCACAATGGGCTGAATGGACTCTGGCTGCCGCGCAGGCGCAGATTGGGGGAGGGGGCGGGGCGACGTCATCGCGCAGCGAGGGGAGGGGCGCAGTGTCGACCTCACAAATGGAGGGCGGGGCCGGCGTGCTGGCGTCACAGAGGCACGCAGTGGAGGGCGATCCCGGGCACGGCGACCCAGTGGGACGCAGCGGAGGGCGGTGCCGGTGTCACAGAGGCACGTAGCAGGATCGGGGCGGCGAGCTGGCGTCACAGAGGCACGTAGCAGGATGGGGCCGGCGCGCTGGCGTCACAGAGGCACGTTGCAGGTCGGGGCCGGCGCGCTAGTGTCACTGATGCGTCACAAAGGCACGTACCAGGATCGGGGCCGGCGCGCTGGCGTCACAGAGGCACGTTGCAGGTCGGGGCCGGCGCGCTAGTGTCACTGATGCGTCACAGAGGCACGTAGCAGGATCGGGGCCGGCGCGCTGGCGTCACAGAGGCTCGGGGCCGGCGCGCTAGTGTCACAGATGCACGTAGCAGGATCGGGACCGGCGCGTTGGCGTCACAGAGGCACGGTGCAGGATCTGGACCGGCGCGTTGGCGTCACAGAAGCACGTAGCAGGATCGGGGCCGGCGCGCTGGCGTCACCGAGAGGCGGGGCCGACGTTGCGCAGCCGCACGGAGGGACAGACGGAGGGTGAAGTCGGCGCTCCGCAGAGCCAGCGGCAACCACGGATTTCCTGTGGGACAAGCACACCGGGCTGGCCGCCAAGACGGTGAGCGAGTGAGGGAAGGAGCCGGGGTGCGGGGGGTGCGAGCGGAGAGCCGGGAGCCGACCCCCTCCCCGAGCGGCCTCCGCCACAAGATGGCGGCCGGGCTGCCAAATGGCGGCTGCGGCCTGAGAGAGAGACAGCCCATAATATCCACCCTCAAACAGCCCATAATACCCACCCCGGGCCTGAGAGAGAGACAGCCCATAATATCCACCCTCAAACACCCCATAATACCCACCCCGGGGACCGAGAGAGAGACAGCCCATAATATCCACCCTCAAACACCCCATAATACCCACCCCGGGGACCGAGAGAGAGACAGCCCATAATATCCACCCTCAAACACCCCATAATACCCACCCCGGGCCTGAGAGAGAGACAGCCCATAATATCCACCCTCAAACACCCCATAATACCCGCCCCGGGCCTGAGAGAGAGACAGCCCATAATATCCACCCTCAAACACCCCATAATACCCACCCCGGGCCTGAGAGAGAGACAGCCCATAATATCCACCCTCAAACAGCCCATAATACCCACCCCAGGGCCTGAGAGAGAGACAGCCCATAATATCCACCCTCAAACACCCCATAATATCCACCCCGGGGCCTGAGAGAGACAGCCCATAATATCCACCCTGAAACACCCCATAATACCCACCCCGGGCCTGAGAGAGAGACAGCCCATAATATCCACCCTGAAACACCCCATAATACCCACCCCGGGCCTGAGAGAGAGACAGCCCATAATATCCACCCTGAAACACCCCATAATACCCACCCCGGGCCTGAGAGAGAGACAGCCCATAATATCCACCCTCAAACACCCCATAATACCCACCCCGGGCCTGAGAGAGAGACAGCCCATAATATCCACCCTCAAACACCCCATAATACCCACCCCGGGCCTGAGAGAGAGACAGCCCATAATATCCACCCTCATACACCCCATAATACCCACCCCGGGCCTGAGAGAGAGACAGCCCATAATATCCACCCTCATACACCCCATAATACCCACCCCGGGCCTGAGAGAGAGACAGCCCATAATATCCACCCTCAAACACCCCATAATACCCACCCCGGGCCTGAGAGAGAGACAGCCCATAATATCCACCCTCAAACACCCCATAATACCCACCCCGGGCCCGAGAGAGAGAGACAGCCCATAATATCCACCCTGAAACACCCCATAATACCCAGCCCGGGGCCTGAGAGAGAGACAGCCCATAATATCCACCCTCATACATCCCATAATACCCACCCCGGGCCCGAGAGAGAGAGACAGCCCATAATATCCACCCTCAAACACCCCATAATACCCACCCCGGGGCCTGAGAGAGATACAGCCCATAATATCCACCCTCAAACACCCCATAATACCCACCCCGGGCCCGAGAGAGAGAGACAGCCCATAATATCCACCCTGAAACAGCCCATAATACCCACCCCGGGGCCTGAGAGAGAGACAGCCCATAATATCCACTCTGAAACACCCCATAATACCCACCCCGGGGCCCGAGAGAGAGACAGCCCATAATATCCACCCTCAAACACCCCATAATACCCACCCCGGGGCCCGAGAGAGAGACAGCCCATAATATCCACCCTCAAACACCCCATAATACCCACCCCGGGCCTGAGAGAGAGACAGCCCATAATATCCACTCTGAAACACCCCATAATACCCACCCCGGGCCCGAGAGAGAGACAGCCCATAATATCCACCCTCATACACCCCATAATACCCACCCCGGGGCCCGAGAGAGAGAGACAGCCCATAATATCCACCCTGAAACACCCCATAATACCCACCCCGGGCCTGAGAGAGAGAGACAGCCCATAATATCCACCCTGAAACAGCCCATAATACCCACCCCGGGCCTGAGAGAGAGACAGCCCATAATATCCACCCTGAAACACCCCATAATACCCACCCCGGGGCCTGAGAGAGAGACAGCCCATAATATCCACCCTCATACATCCCAAATTCCCACCCCGGGGCCTGAGAGAGAGAGAGCCCATAATATCCACCCTGAAACAGCCCATAATACCCACCCTGGGCCTGAGAGAGAGACAGCCCATAATATCCACCCTGAAACACCCCAGAATACCCACCCCGGGGACCGAGAGAGAGAGACAGCCCATAATATCCACCCTGAAACACCCCAGTATACCTGTCCCGGGGCCTGAGAGAGAGAGACAGCCCATAATATCCACCCTGAAACACCCCATAATACCCACCCCGGACCTGAGAGAGAGACAGCCCATAATATCCACCCTGAAACACCCCATAATACCCACCCCGGGCCTGAGAGAGAGACAGCCCATAATATCCACCCTCATACATCCCATAATACCCACCCCGGTGCCTGAGAGAGAGACAGCCCATAATATCAACCCTCATACATCCCATAATACCCACCCCGGGCCTGAGAGAGAGACAGCCCATAATATCCACCCTGAAACAGCCCATAATACCCACCCCGGGCCTGAGAGAGAGACAGCCCATAATATCCACCCTCAAACACCCCATAATACCCACCCCGGGCCTGAGAGAGAGACAGCCCATAATATCCACCCTCATACATCCCATAATACCCACCCCGGGACTGAGAGAGATACAGCCCATAATATCCACCCTCAAACACCCCATAATACCCACCCCGGGGCATGAGAGAGAGACAGCCCATAATATCCACCCTCAAACACCCCATAATACCCACCCCGGGCCTGAGAGAGAGACAGCCCATAATATCCACCCTAAAACACCCCATAATACCCACCCCGGGACCCGAGAGAGAGACAGCCCATAATATCCACCCTCATACATCCCATAATACCCACCCCGGGACTGAGAGAGATACAGCCCATAATATCCACCCTCATACATCCCATAATACCCACCCCGGGACTGAGAGAGATACAGCCCATAATATCCACCCTCAAACACCCCATAATACCCACCCCGGGCCTGAGAGAGAGACAGCCCATAATATCCACCCTCAAACACCCCATAATACCCACCCCGGGGCCCGAGAGAGAGACAGCCCATAATATCCACCCTCAAACACCCCATAATACCCACCCTGGGACCCGAGAGAGAGACAGCCCATAATATCCACCCTGAAACACCCCATAATACCCACCCCGGGCCCGAGAGAGAGACATCCCATAATATCCACCCTGAAACACCCCATAATACCCACCCCGGGCCTGAGAGAGAGACAGCCCATAATATCCACCCTGAAACACCCCATAATACCCACCACGGGGCCTGAGAGAGACAGCCCATAATATCCACCCTCAAACACCCCATAATACCGACCCCGGGGCCTGAGAGAGAGACAGCCCATAATATCCACCCTGAAACACCCCATAATACCCACCCCGGGGCCTGAGAGAGACAGCCCATAATATCCACCCTGAAACACCCCATAATACCCACCCCGGGGCCCGAGAGAGAGACAGCCCATAATATCCACCCTCAAACACCCCATAATACCGACCCCGGGGCCTGAGAGAGAGACAGCCCATAATATCCACCCTGAAACACCCCATAATACCCACCCCGGGGCCTGAGAGAGACAGCCCATAATATCCACCCTCAAACACCCCATAATACCGACCCCGGGGCCTGAGAGAGAGACAGCCCATAATATCCACCCTGAAACACCCCATAATACCCACCCCGGGGCCTGAGAGAGACAGCCCATAATATCCACCCTGAAACACCCCATAATACCCACCCCGGGGCCCGAGAGAGAGACAGCCCATAATATCCACCCTCAAACACCCCATAATACCGACCCCGGGGCCTGAGAGAGAGACAGCCCATAATATCCACTCTGAAACACCCCATAATACCCACCCCGGGCCTGAGAGAGAGACAGCCCATAATACCCACCCCGGGCCTGAGAGAGAGGCAGCCCATAATATCCACCCTCAAACACCCCATAATACCCACCCCGGGGCCTGAGAGAGAGGCAGCCCATAAATCCACCCTCAAACACCCCATAATACCCACCCCGGCCCGAGAGAGAGACAGCCCATAATACCCACCCCGGGGCCTGAGAGAGAGACAGCCCATAATATCCACCCTGAAACACCCCATAATACCCACCCCGGGGCCCGAGAGAGAGACAGCCCATAATATCCACCCTGAAACACCCCATAATATCCACCCTGGGACCCGAGAGAGAGACAGCCCATAATATCCACCCTCAAACACCCCATAATACCCACCCTGGGACCCGAGAGAGAGACAGCCCATAATATCCACCCTCAAACACCCCATAATACCCACCCCGGCCCGAGAGAGAGACAGCCCATAATATCCACCCTGAAACACCCCATAATACCCACCCCGGGGCCTGAGAGAGAGACAGCCCATAATATCCACCCTGAAACACCCCATAATACCCACCCCGGGGCCTGAGAGAGAGACAGCCCATAATATCCACCCTGAAACACCCCATAATACCCACCCCGGGACCCGAGAGAGAGACAGCCCATAATATCCACCCTGAAACACCCCATAATACCCACCACGGGCCCGAGAGAGAGACAGCCCATAATATCCACCCTCAAACACCCCATAATACCCACCCCGGGCCTGAGAGAGAGAGACAGCCCATAATATCCACCCTCAAACACCCCATAATACCCACCCCGGGCCTGAGAGAGAGACAGCCCATAATATCCACCCTCAAACACCCCATAATACCCACCCCGGGCCTGAGAGAGAGACAGCCCATAATATCCACCCTGAAACACCCCATAATACCCACCCCGGGCCTGAGAGTGAGACAGCCCATAATATCCACCCTCAAACACCCCATAATACCCACCCCGGGCCTGAGAGAGAGACAGCCCATAATATCCACCCTCAAACACCCCATAATACCCACCCTGGGCCTGAGAGAGAGACAGCCCATAATATCCACCCTGAAACACCCCATAATACCCACCCCGGGCCTGAGAGAGAGACAGCCCATAATATCCACCCTGAAACACCCCATAATATCCACCCTCAAACACCCCATAATACCCACCCCGGGCCTGAGAGAGAGACAGCCCATAATATCCACCCTGAAACACCCCATAATACCCACCCCGGGCCTGAGAGAGAGACAGCCCATAATATCCACCCTGAAACACCCCATAATACCCACCCCGGGCCTGAGAGAGAGACAGCCCATAATATCCACCCTGAAACACCCCATAATACCCACCCCGGGCCCGAGAGAGAGAGACAGCCCATAATATCCACTCTGAAACACCCCATAATACCCACGCCGGGGCCTGAGAGAGAGACAGCCCATAATATCCACCCTGAAACACCCCATAATACCCACCCCGGGCCTGAGAGAGAGACAGCCCATAATATCCACCCTCAAACACCCCATAATACCCACCCCGGGACCTGAGAGAGAGACAGCCCATAATATCCACCCTGAAACACCCCATAATACCCACCCTGAAACACCCCATAATACCCACGCCGGGGCCTGAGAGAGAGACAGCCCATAATATCCACCCTGAAACACCCCATAATACCCACCCTGAAACACCCCATAATACCCACCCCGGGGCCCGAGAGAGAGACAGCCCATAATATCCACCCTGAAACACCCCATAATACCCACCCCGGGCCAGAGAGACAGACAGCCCATAATATCCACCCTGAAACACCCCATAATACTCACCCCGGGACCTGAGAGAGAGACAGCCCATAATACCCACCCTGAAACACCCCATAATACCCACGCCGGGGCCTGAGAGAGAGACAGCCCATAATATCCACCCTGAAACACCCCATAATACCCACCCCGGGGCCTGAGAGAGAGACAGCCCATAATACCCACCCTGAAACACTCCATAATTCCCATCCCGGGGCCTGAGAGAGAGACAGCCCATAATATCCACCCTGAAACACCCCATAATATCCACCCTGAAACACCCCATAATACCCACCCCGGGGCCCGAGAGAGAGACAGCCCATAATATCGACCCTGAAACACCCCATAATACCCACCCCGGGCCTGAGAGAGAGACAGCCCATAATATCCACCCTGAAACACCCCATAATACCCACCCCGGGGCCTGAGAGAGAGAGAGCCCATAATATCCACCCTGAAACACCCCTTAATACCCACCCCGGGCCCGAGAGAGAGAGAGCCCATAATATCCACCCTCAAACACCCCATAATACCCACCCCGGGGCCCGAGAGAGAGACAGCCCATAATATCGACCCTGAAACACCCCATAATACCCACCCCGGGCCTGAGAGAGAGACAGCCCATAATATCCACCCTGAAACACCCCATAATACCCACCCCGGGGCCTGAGAGAGAGACAGCCCATAATATCCACCCTGAAACACCCCATAATATCCACCCTGAAACACCCCATAATACCCACCCCGGGCCCGAGAGACAGACAGCCCATAATATCCACCCTGAAACACCCCATAATACCCACGCCGGGGCCTGAGAGAGAGACAGCCCATAATATCCACCCTGCAACACCCCATAATACCCAGCCCGGGACCTGAGAGAGAGACAGCCCATAATATCCACCCTGAAACACCCCATAATACCCACCCCGGGGCCCGAGAGAGAGACAGCCCATAATATCCACCCTGAAACACCCCATAATACCCACCCCGGGCCAGAGAGACAGACAGCCCATAATATCCACCCTGAAACACCCCATAATACTCACCCCGGGCCCGAGAGACAGACAGCCCATAATATCCACCCTGAAACACCCCATAATACCCACGCCGGGGCCTGAGAGAGAGACAGCCCATAACATCCACCCCGGGGCCTGAGAGAGAGACAGCCCATAATATCCACCCTGAAACACCCCATAATACCCACCCTGGGGCCCGAGAGAGAGACAGCCCATAATATCCACCCTGAAACACCCCATAATACCCACCCCGGGGCCTGAGAGAGAGACAGCCCATAATATCCACCCTGCAACACCCCATAATACCCACCCCGGGGCCCGAGAGAGAGACAGCCCATAATACCCACCCCGGGGCCTGAGAGAGAGACAGCCCATAATATCCACCCTGAAACACCCCATAATAACCACCCCGGGTGAGAGACAGCCCATAATATCCACCCTGAAACACCCCATAATACGCACCCCGGGGCCAGAGAGAGAGAGACAGCCCATAATATCCACCCTGAAACACCCCATAATACCAACCCCGGGGCCCGAGAGACAGACAGCCCATAATATCCACCCTGAAACACCCCATAATACGCACCCCGGGGCCAGAGAGAGAGAGACAGCCCATAATATCCACCCTGAAACACCCCATAATAACCACCCCGGGTGAGAGACAGCCCATAATATCCACCCTGAAACACCCCATAATACCCACGCCGGGGCCTGAGAGAGAGACAGCCCATAATATCCACCCTGAAACACCCCATAATACCCAGCCCGGGACCTGAGAGAGAGACAGCCCATAATATCCACCCTGAAACACCCCATAATACCCACCCCGGGCCCGAGAGAGAGACACCCCATAATACCCACCCCGGTGCCTGAGAGAGAGACAGCCCATAATACCCACACGGAAACACCCCATAATACCCATCCCGGGGCCTGAGAGAGAGACAGCCCATAATATCCACCCTGAAACACCCCATAATACCCACCCCGGGCCTGAGAGAGAGACAGCCCATAATATCCACCCTGAAACACCCCATAATACCCACCCCGGGGCCTGAGAGAGAGACAGCCCATAATATCCACCCTGAAACACCCCATAATACCCACCCCGGGGCCTGAGAGAGGGAGACAGCCCATAATATCCACCCTGAAACACCCCATAATATCCACCCTGAAACACCCCATAATACCCACCCCGGGGCCCGAGAGAGAGACAGCCCATAATATCCACCCTGAAACACCCCATAATACCCAGCCCGGGACCTGAGAGAGAGACAGCCCATAATATCCACCCTGAAACACCCCATAATATCCACCCCGGGCCCGAGAGAGAGACAGCCCATAATATCCACCCTGAAACACCCCATAATACCCACCCCGGGGCCTGAGAGAGAGACAGCCCATAATATCCACCCTGAAACACCCCATAATACCCACCCTGGGCCTGAGAGAGAGACAACCCATAATATCCACCCTGAAACACCCCATATTACCCACCACGGGGCCTGAGAGAGAGACAGCCCATAATATCCACCCTCAAACACCCCATAATACCCACCCCGGGCCTGAGAGAAAGACAGCCCATAATATCCACCCTGAAACACCCCATAATACCCACCCCGGGGCCTGAGAGAGAGACAGCCCAAAATATCCACCCTGAAACACCCCGTAATCCCCACCCCGGGGCATGAGAGAGAGACAGCCCATAATATCCACCCTCAAACACCCCATAATACCCACCCCGGGGCCTGAGAGAGAGACAGCCCATAATATCCACCCTGAAACACCCCATAATACCCGCCCCGGCCCGAGAGAGTGAGACAGCCCATAATATCCACCCTGAAACAGCCCATAATACCCACCCCGGGGCCTGAGAGAGAGACAGCCCATAATATCCACCCTGAAACACCCCATAATACCCACCCTGGGCCTGAGAGAGAGACAACCCATAATATCCACCCTGAAACACCCCATATTACCCACCACGGGGCCTGAGAGAGAGACAGCCCATAATATCCACCCTCAAACACCCCATAATACCCACCCCGGGCCTGAGAGAAAGACAGCCCATAATATCCACCCTGAAACACCCCATAATACCCACCCCGGGGCCTGAGAGAGAGACAGCCCATAATATCCACCCTGAAACACCCCGTAATCCCCACCCCGGGGCATGAGAGAGAGACAGCCCATAATATCCACCCTCAAACACCCCATAATACCCACCCCGGGGCCTGAGAGAGAGACAGCCCATAATATCCACCCTGAAACACCCCATAATACCCGCCCCGGCCCGAGAGAGTGAGACAGCCCATAATATCCACCCTGAAACAGCCCATAATACCCACCCCGGGCCTGAGAGACAGACAGCCCATAATATCCACCCTCAAACACCCCATAATACCCACCCCGGGCCCGAGAGAGAGGCAGCCCATAATATCCACCCCGGGGCCTGAGAGAGAGACAGCCAATAATATCCACCCTAAAACACCCCATAATACCCGCCCCGGGGCCTGAGAGAGAGACAGCCCATAATATCCACCCCGGGGCCTGAGAGAGAGACAGCCCATAATATCCACACTCAAACACCCCATAATACCCACCCCGGGGCCTGAGAGAGAGACAGCCCATAATATCCACCCTGAAACAGCCCATAATACCCACCCCGGGCCTGAGAGAGAGACAGCCCATAATATCCACCCTGAAACACCCCATAATACCCACCCCGGGCCTGAGAGAGAGACAGCCCATAATATCCACCCTGAAACACCCCATAATACCCACCCTGGGCCTGAGAGAGAGACAGCCCATAATATCCACCCTGAAATAGCCCATAATACCCACCCCGGGGCCTGAGAGAGAGACAGCCCATAATATCCACCCTGAAACACCCCATAATACCCACCCCGGGGCCTGAGAGAGAGACAGCCCATAATATCCACCCTGAAACACCCCATAATACCCACCCCGGGGCCTGAGAGAGAGACAGCCCATAATATCCACCCTGAAACACCCCATAATACCCACCCCGGGCCTGAGAGAGAGAGACAGGCCATAATATACCCCAATACAGCCCATAATATACCCCAATACAGCCCATAATATACCCCAATACAGCCCATAATATACCCCAATACATCCCACAATATACCCCAATACATCCCATAATATACCCCAATACAGCCCATAATATACCCCAATACAGCGCATAATTTACCCCAATACAGCCCATAATATACCCCAATACATCCCATAATATACCCCAATACAGCCCATAATATACCCCAATACAGCGCATAATATACCCCAATACATCCCATAATATACCCCAATACATCCCACAATATACCCCAATACATCCCATAATATACCCCAATACAGCCCATAATATACCCCAATACAGCCCATAATATACCCCAATACACCCCATAATATACCCCAATACATCCCACAATATACCCCAATACATCCCATAATATACCCCAATACAGCCCATAATATACCCCAATACAGCGCATAATTTACCCCAATACAGCCCATAATATACCCCAATACAGCCCATAATATACCCCAATACACCCCATAATATACCCCAATACACCCCATAATATACCCCAATACACCCTATAATATACCCCAATACACCCCATAATATACCCCAATACAGCCGATAATATACCCCAATACAGCCCATAATATACCTCAATACAGCCCATAATATACCCCAATACACCCCATAACATACCCCAATACAGCCCATAATATACCCCAATACAGCGCATAATTTACCCCAATACAGCCCATAATATACCCCAATACAGCCCATAATATACCCCAATACACCCCATAATATACCCCAATACACCCCATAATATACCCCAATACACCCTATAATATACCCCAATACAGCCCATAATTTACCCCAATACAGCCCATAATATACCTCAATACAGCCCATAATATACCCCAATACACCCCATAATATACCCCAATACAGCCCATTATAGACCCCAATACACCCCATAATATACCCCAATACAGCCCATAATATACCCCAATACAGCCCATAATATACCCCAATACAGCCCATAATAGACCCCAATACATCCCACAATATACCCCAATACAGCCCATAATATGCCCCATAATATACCCCAACACACCCCATAATATACCCCAATACACCCCATAATAGACCCCAATACACCCCATAATATACCCCAATACAGCCCATAATATACCCCAATACACCCCATAATATACCCCAATACAGCCCATAATATACCCCAATACAGCCCATAATATACCCCAATACAGCCCATAATTTACCCCAATACAGCGCATAATTTACCCCAATACAGCCCATAATATACCCCAATACAGCCCATAATATACCCCAATACAGCCCATAATATACCCCAATACAGCCCATAATATACCCCAATACAGCCCATAATTTACCCCAATACAGCCCATAATATACCCCAATACAGCCCATAATATACCCCAATACACCCTATAATATACCCCAATACAGCCCATAATTTACCCCAATACAGCCCATAATATACCTCAATACAGCCCATAATATACCCCAATACACCCCATAATATACCCCAATACAGCCCATTATAGACCCCAATACACCCCATAATATACCCCAATACAGCCCATAATATACCCCAATACAGCCCATAATATACCCCAATACAGCCCATAATAGACCCCAATACATCCCACAATATACCCCAATACAGCCCATAATATGCCCCATAATATACCCCAACACACCCCATAATATACCCCAATACACCCCATAATAGACCCCAATACACCCCATAAT
Organism: Scyliorhinus torazame; assembly: GCF_047496885.1. Lineage (NCBI taxonomy): Eukaryota > Metazoa > Chordata > Chondrichthyes > Carcharhiniformes > Scyliorhinidae > Scyliorhinus > Scyliorhinus torazame. The sequence goes on along the minus strand of NC_092732.1, from coordinate 41,186,435 downwards.
ATACCCCAATACAGCCCATAATATACCCCAATACACCCCATAATATACCCCAATACAGCCCATAATATACCCCAATACAGCCCATAATATACCCCAATACAGCCCATAATTTACCCCAATACAGCGCATAATTTACCCCAATACAGCCCATAATATACCCCAATACAGCCCATAATATACCCCAATACAGCCCATAATATACCCCAATACAGCCCATAATATACCCCAATACAGCCCATAATTTACCCCAATACAGCCCATAATATACCCCAATACAGCCCATAATATACCCCAATACATCCCACAATATACCCCAATACAGCCCACAATATACCCAATACACCCCATAATATACCCCAATACATCCTTATTAGCCACAACTGCCTAACGAACACCCTGATTACCCCCCCCCCCCCCCAATACTCCAGTGAGTGAGGAGCAGAGAGAGCGGCACACACCCTATTACCCCTCTCTCTCCCCCCCCCGCCCGAGAGAACCTCCCCATCACTATTGTGTGTTCCTCTTTCTCTCCCCCTCCCCCCCCCCCCCCCCTCCCCCCCCCCCCATCACTCTGGTGTGTTACCCCCCCTTCACGCTTGTGTGTTCTGCACTCCGGTGAGCCGTCGTCTCGCCCCCCCCCCCCCCCCCCCCCCCAAAGGAAGTACCTTTTCAGTCTGTTTGATATGGAGCCTGGATGTTTTCATTATTGGTGATAAAAGTCTTATTCTAGGCCACGTCTAACAGAACAGTAGCAACGTTCAGTTATTAAACTGCAATAGCACCTTTCCTCAAAGACAGGCTGGGTTTGCTTGTAAAAGAATGGAATAGGAAGAGTCCGACCGTTCATCTCGTCAAAAGTGTTCACTCCGCCTCCATTTCACCCAGCACCATCTTTTGCAGATGCCTCGATTGAGGCGGTACCGTTCGTCAGACCGGGAGAGTCGGGACAGTTATCACGATCGTTACAGAAGAAGTCGGAGGGGGAGGCGGAGGTCGCGGTCTCGTTCGAGGAGCAGTGACAGAGACAGACGGCACAGGAATGAAAGTTACATCAGATCCAGGAGGTTTGTAAGCTTTCTCGCCAGTGGGCCAATCTGAAATCTGGCTGTCTTTCTTGCTTGTTACCTGCCCTGTGTCAAAAACAGCATAAATGTACGGGTGCACAACTCCTCATCCCTGCTCACTGTGTAAGAGTCCTTCCCGTGTATTTCCTGTGTTCCCATTTGTTTGTATTATTTTGGTCCGTGGACCCATAAACAGAATATTCAACGTTGTAGCAGCTTGCTGGCCAGGACATTGTGCTCCCAGGTTTTGTATTTTGGAGAGGGGACACCAGACTCCTCGGCACCGAGTGGATCTTGGGAACCAGCTTTGAAGGGACTCTGTCCGGTTGGTTAACTGCCAACCGGTGGGTGGGCCAGGGATACTGTATCTGACAACAATCAGTGATTGGTTCCTGTGTGAGACAACTCGGCTCTCTCTCTCTCCGCTGAAGTGAAAGAATTGCTCTGGAAACAGTGCGTGCCCGGCACGTCCTTTGCTGTAAACCTGAAATGATGCTGGGTCTGCAGAGGAAGTAGACCACCTCGCCAGAGAAAACCATCTTAAGCCTAGAAGGAAGAAGTATCAAAACAAAAACCTGAAGTTCAGAAAGACATTGACTGGAACTAAGTCATCCCGGCGTATCAAAGATCCTAATCCTTTTATTTTTATTATTTTTGTTCCCTTTCCACCACACTTTCCCCTCTGTTGTTTGTGTCTGTATCTGTGTGTGTGCGTGTATATAGAGAGTGGGGCGAGTTAGAAAGGGGTAGTAGATAGTGAGTTACATTTTCTGTCTGATTAATTACAATATTGTTGATAATAAAAGGTTACTGGTGCCTTAACTTGGTGACTAGATTATTGGGCTCAACCAAGGACCTCTGGTATTTTAAGTGAAATCTAATTTCACCGGTGTTGGGACTCCGGGTCAAGTCCGGCTGGAATTGACTGCGCTCAAGGCCAGGGTGTCATAGATACATAGAGGATAGGAGCAGGAGGAGGCCTTTTGGCCCTTCGAGCCTGCTCCGCCATTCATCACCATCATGGCTGATCATCCAACTCAATAGCCTAATCCTGCTTTCTCCCCATAGCCTGTGATCCCATTCTCCCCAAGTGCTATATCCAGCCGCCTCTTGCATATATTTAATGATTTAGCATCAACTACTTCCTGTGGGAATGAATTCCACAGGCTCACCACTCTTTGGGTGAAGAAATGTCTCCTTATCTCTGTCCAAAATGGTTTACCCTGAATCCTCAGACTGTGACCCTTGGTTCTGGACACACCCATCATTGGTAACACCTTCCCTGCATCTACCCTGTCTAGTCCTGTCAGAATGTTATAAGTCTCTATGAGATCCCCCCTCATTCTTCTGAACTCCAGCGAGAACAATCCCAACCTAGTCAATCTCTCCTCGTATGACATTCCCGCCATCCCTGGAATCAGTCTGGTAAACCTTCGCTGCTCTCCCTCGAGAGCAAAAACATCCTTCCTCAGAGAAGGAGACCAAAACTGCCCACAATACTCCAGGTGTGGCCTCACCAAGGCCCTGTATAATTGCAGCGACACATCCCTGCTTCTATACTCAAAACCTCTCGCAATGAAGGCCAACATACCATTAGCCTTCTTTACCGCCTGCTGCACCTGCAGCTTACCTTCAGTGACTGGTGCACAAGGACACCCAGGTCCCGCTCACACTCCCCTCTCCCAATTTACAACCATTCAGGGAGTAATCTGGTTTCCTGTTTTTGCTTCCAAAGTGAATAACCTCACACTTATCCAAATTATACTGCATCTGCCATTGATTTGCCCACTCGCCCAACCAGTCCAGATCATGCTGTAGGATCTCTGCATCCTCGTCACAGTTCACCCGCCCAACTTGGTATCAGCTGCAAACTTTGAGATGTTACATTTTGTTCCCTCATCCAAATCATTAATATATATTGTGAATAGCTGGGGTCCCAGCACCGATCCCTGTGGTACCCCACTGGTTACTGCCTGCCAATGTGAAAACATTTTTAAAAAATAAATTAGGGTACCCAATTCATTTTTTCCAATTAAGGGGCAATTTAGCGCGGCCAATCCACCTACCCTGCACATCTTTGGGTTGTGGGGGAGAAACCCACGCAAACACGGGGAGAATGTGCAAACTCCACACGGACAGTGACCCAGACCCGGGATCGAACCTGGGACCTTGGCGCCGTGAGGCAGCAGTGCTAACCACTGCGCCAGCCAATGTGAAAACATAGTCGGAACGTAGTTTGGGGGCAAGTCCGGGATCTCTGGACCAGTGGCGATTTGGGGTGCAGTCTATATTAAAGCGGCACCAGGTTTGTTAACGCATATCAGGACGGCTCTGGAAAGCTGCTAAAACCTTTCTTCAGGTGGAGAACCTGCCTCTGGTTTATTTACAAAGGTTTTGAAAAGGCGGGTTAATTGAATTGGCAAGTGAATTAAAATGTAGAGGTGCTGGTTTAAGCTGAGATGGCAGAGATATATGATGTATTAGTTGAGTGCTTCGGTCTGTTAGGAACCGAGGAGGGCCCCGAGCAAGTAGTCCCGATAGTGTAGCGTCAGAAACACCTTCCAGTGGGGAAACCGATCTGGGGCGAATGCGTTTGCAGTTCGAGCATGAGGGAATTTATTTTAAAATGGAGATGCGGGGAAAAAAGAGCTGTTCAGAAGGAAATTGAAATGCGGAAAGTTGATGTGGAAATGGAAAGATGAGAGGCTGGGAAGTTACTCCTCCCTTTTGACTTCCCTTTTGAGGCAATATCAACCTGAAAAGGTTGGAGTCAAAGGCAGAGGTTGAGGGAAGTCAAAAGGGAGGAGTAACTTCCCAGCCCAAATCCTAGTTGCCGATATATTTTGGTACAGGCCCAACCAAAATTTGAGGAAAAGGATGTAGATGTATTCTTCGTGGCGTTTGAAAAAAATAGCAACTCAAAATGGAGTGGCTGGAAGAAAAGTGGACATTTCCCATGCAAAGTAAACTGACTGGTGGGTGGCGAAGTAAGTTTTTATGCTTCCCTGTCGGAGGGAGTGTCTCAGTACTGTGATGAGGTGAAAAAGACTATCCTGGGAGCATACAAATTAGTTCCGGAGGCATATAGGTAAAAGTTTTGGGATTTAAGGAAACAACTTTGAAAAGGATAGACAGTGGGAGAGTGGAAGGAAGGCAGGTAGCCACGGTAAGGAATGGATGGCCTGGGAACGCTCGCAAGATCTCTCCTCAGACCGGTGCTATGCAAACTCTCACTGGAGAGGGATTTGTTTTCCCTCCTGAGAATTCAATGAAAGTTAAGGTGTTAGTGAATGGGATAAATGGGGATTATATCCAGTTCCATTATAGTAAGTACAATTGGAATGTGATTTATTATCAGGCCCAGTAGTTGTCAGTGGTTAAGATGTCAGTAGACAGAGTGGATTTGCTTTTGGGGAATGATTTGCCAGGGGGGGGAAGTTATAACTTTGCCCATGGTTATAGAAAGTCTGAGGGTGGGTAAGGACACAAAACAGTTACAGGAACAGTTTCCAGATGTTTTCCAGTGGTGACCAGGGCAATGGATAAATAACTTCCACCACCAGAGATTGATGTCACGCCACCATCGGATGGTAGAATAGCCAAAACCATCCTTGAGGACGAGGATAATTCAAGGGTTCAGTGGGACTTCATTAATTGAGGCCCAGGAGGCAGACCCAGAGTTACATAGATTAGCGCAGTCAGCTTTCTCAGAAGTTAGGGCTGAGGGGGCGATTATGTTAACGGTTGTTCATCCGATAGTGGTACCGTCCAAATATCGGGGGGAAATCCTGCGGGTAACACATGAGATACCAATGGCAGGACATGTGGGAAATCCGAAAACTCATGCATTTCACCTATATAACCTGTCATACCTGTTGGGCAATAGATAAACCACAACATGATTAGACTAGCACCTTGTTGATACCCATACCTGTGTTTGAAGAACCAGTTAGTCTGGTATTAGTAGATTGTGTAGGGCCATTGCCTGAGACAAAGGCAGGGCAGGGCATCAGTACATTCTTACGGTCATGGTTCTGACCACCCGATTTCCGGAAGCTGCAACAGCAGTAATGGAAACGGTGTTGCGGTTTTACACATGCTATGGCCTACCCTTCGGGGCACAATCTGACTGGGGTTTAACTTTTCTAAAATGTTCCAGGGCATAATTCATAGTTTAGGCATCAAGCAACTACCGCGACCCAAACTCTGGGAGCCTTGGAGAGCCGACATCATTGCCGTCTATTGCCGTGCATGTCCAAGCGATGTTTCTGCTATTTGGCACCAGGGATTCTCCAAGGAAATGTACTGGATTTGCCCCATTTGAATTGGAATGTGGTCGTGAAGTTACGGCATCTATTAAAGTAGATGAAAAAGAGGTTTCTAAAACAAGGAGATGAATCCTCTATGTTGCATTGTGTGACCACGTTTCTGGAAAGACTCACAAGGAGCATGTCCGGGTTCCCAAGAGCATTTAAAGGATTCGGGAGCAAGAATGAAAAAACAGTCAAACGGGTACTGGTCTATTTTTAAAATTTAGAGTGCCCAATTCTTTCCCAACTAAGGGGGAATTTAACGTGGCCAATCCACCTACCCTGCACATCTTTGGGATGTGGGGGTGAGACCCACACAGACACGGGGAGAATGTACAAACTCCACACGGACAGTGACCCAGAGCCTGGATCGAACCTGGGAATTTGCCGCCGTGAGGCAGCAGTGCTAACCACTGCGCCACCGTGCTGCTCGCTCTTTGCTGAATAAAAATCTATCTCCGATTTAAAATTGCCGGTCTTGTTGCCTTTCCGGGGTAAACCTCTGAAAGTGCAATTTAGCGGCCGCTGTCAGTAAGGTGACTTACCTCCTCGATAACTCCAGGCTGTAGGATAAAGGATCAATTATGCCACAGAAATATGTTGAAAAAATATCGTCGGGAAGAAGCTGGGAAGGAACCAGTGAGTCAGGTGGTAAGAACAGTGGAAGAGGGCAGAGATAGTAAGAGTGAGGTTGGAGAAGTGGTTGACAGTTCACAGAGCAACCCTCCTGTGGTTCTACGACTAGCAAATACGATAATACTAGAACGGTTAGAGACTGAGTTTGAAAACTTAGAAGAAGAGCAGTGAAAAGATCTCGATACTGCAAATGCATCAGAAGATTTCGTAGGGCCGGCGGGGTGCACTGCATAAACCAAACATGGCGTAGACGGAGGTGACTCCCAACCCGATGAGGCAGCATCCATATCGACTGGACCCGCAGAAACTGGCTCGGGTAGAATTGGAAATCCATAACGTGCTGCAGGATCAGTTCATTGAGCCGAGACTGGAGATCACCGGTCGTGTCGGTACCCAAACCGGATGGGACTACCCAGTTCAGCTGCATCGATTACCAGAAGGTCAATGCCATCACCAAAACGGATTTGTATCTGATTCCCAGGTTGTTGGACTCGGCGGATAGGCAGTGCCTCCTACCTTTCAAAAATCGATTTAACGGGGTATTGGCAGGCTCTCTTAATGCCCAGGGCTAAAGGGATAGCCCTTTGTGACTCCAAAGGGAATTGTAAAGTGATGCTGTTCAGATTTTAAAACGCACCTGTTACATTTCCGTGACTCCTACATCGGGTAGTGGCTAGGGTCCCTAACAGTGTGGTCTATTTGGACGACGTGGTAGTTTACAGTGACGGATGGTGGGGTAATTGGAGTTATTTGAAGAACTGCAGTTGGCAGAGCAAGTTTGAGCTACTTGGGGCATGTTGTGGCCCAGGGACGAGTGGGCCAAGGTCAGGGCATTACTAGATTTCCCCATTCCCAAAACGAAACGGGAAATTGATGTTCCTAGGCATTATCTCCAAAATTTGTACTTCACTTTAATGTAATAGCGATACCTATTGTGCAAACCAGCAGAACTGGTGTGGTACACAGAAGGCCAAAGGGTCCTATTGTTTAACACCCCTGATTTTTCCAAACCCATTAAAATGGCCACGGATGCCAGCGTCCTGTGGGGGTGGGGGCAGTGTTACTACAAGATGACAAGCCAGGAATAGAGAGGCTGGTGGGATACTTTTCAAAAAAACTTAAGTCTGCACCAAAGAGAGTTCTCCACCATTGAGAAGGAAGCCTTGGCATTGCTACCAGCTCTACAGCGAAGTTTCTGTCCGGCATGATGGGTGAAGTCTGACCATAATCCGCTTGCGTTTGTAGAAAAACCTTCAAACTCAGAACGCTAGATTGTTCCGTTAGAGTTTATTGTTGCAACCTTTCAACGTAAAAATTGTACGTGGTTCAATTTAAGTTTGCTACGGACAAAGAAATGGACACGTTGCAAAAAAAAGGTTTTGGGAGAGCGGGTTTTAGTAAAATAAGGCAGGGTCTGGCCAAGTTAGACTGGAAAGAGGTACGTGTGGGGAAACCTACAGGAAAGTAGTGGGGGTGTTCAAAAAAGAAATGGGGAGGGTCCAGACCCAACATGTTCCTTCGAAGGTAATAGGAAGGATTAACAAGCCCAGAGAACCATGGATGACCAGAGACAGTCAGGATACGATGAGAAGGGAAAAAGCCTTTTGGCAAATACAAGGGGAGCAAGTCTGCAGAGGCATTAGTGGAGGATAGAGTTTAAGAAAGCAATTAGAGCAAAGAGGGGATATGAGAAAGTTCAGGCTAGTAAAAGTAGAGAAAATTCCATGATTATTAATATCAATGGGAAGTGGGTAACCAGGGCAAGACGAGAGACCAACAGGGAAATCTGGTGGAGCCAGAATCCATTGGTAGGGTGTTAAACGAATACTTCACATTTGTCTTCACCCAAGAGAATGAGGAGGTAGGTATTGAACTCTGGGAGAGAGACTCTGAGGTTATTGAGTGAATCGACACGGAGTGACAAGGTGGTGGCAGGCTTAAAAGTGGACAAATCTCCAGGTCCAGATGAATTGTGTCCCAGGGAGGAGATTGCAGGGGCTCTGACCCAAATGTTTAATCCCCCTCTGGCCATGGGGGAGATGCCAGAGGCCTGGAGAACGGTTAATGTGGTCCCACTATTTGAGAAAGATCACAGACATAAGCCAGGGATCTGTAGCCCAGTGAGTCTCACGTCAATGGTAAGGAAACGTATCATTTCTGCAAATTCTGAAGGAGAGAATCTTGGAGAGGCAAGGTTTGATCAGGAATAGTCAGTGTGGCTTCGTCAGAGGGAGGTCACGCCGAACAAATTTGATTGAATTTTTTGAGGAGGTGACCAGGTGTGTAGATGAGGGTAGTGTAGTTGATGTAGTTTACATGGATTTCAGCAAAGTCTTTGACAAAGTTCCACATGGGAGACTTGTAAAGAAGGTAAATGCACTGGGCTACAGGGGAACTTGACAAGGTGGATTCAAAGCTGGCTGAGCTGTAGGAGACAGAGGGTGATGACAGACGGCTGCGTTAGTGACTGGAAGCCAGTGACCAGTGGGGTACCACAGGGATCCGTGCTGGGCCCCCTATTCGTCATTTATATAAATGACTTGGATGACTATGTTGTCCGGGGGGGTTAACAGTGAGGCTGAGTGTCTTGGGGCACAGGAAGATGTAGACGGGATGGTCAAATGGCAGAAAAGTGGCAGATGGAATTTAACCCTGAAAAGTGTGAGGTGTTACACACTGGAAGGAGAAATTTGACAAGAAATAGTCAACGAATGGCCTGACACTGGGAAGTCCTGAGGAACAAAGGGACCTTGGTGTGTTTGTCCATAGATCTCTGAAGGCAGACGGGCAGGGTCAATAGGGCGGTGAAAAAGGCAGATGGGACTCTCGCCTTTATCAATCGAGGCAGAGATTATAAAAGCAGGGAGGTCCTGTTGGAGTTGTATAGAACTTTGGTGAGGTCACAGCTGGAGCACTGTGTGCAGTTCTGGTCGCCACATTATAGGAAGGATGGGATTGCACTGGAGGGGGGGCAGAGGAGATGTTGCCTGGGATGGAACGTTTAAGTTATGAAGAGAGGTTGGATGGGCTTGGGCTGTTTTCGCTGGAGCAGAGAAGACCGAGGGGCGACCTGATCGAGGTGGACAAGATTATGAGGGGCCTGGACAGGGTGGAGAGGGAGCAGCTGTTCCCCTGAGTTGGAGGGTCAGTCACGAGGGGGACAAAGTTCAAGGTGAGGGGTGGGAGGTTATGGGGGGATTTGAGGAAAGGTGAGGGTCTGGAACGCACTGCCTGGGAGGGTGGGAGAGGCGGGTCTGGAACTTGCTGCCTGGGAGGGGGGGCGGGGAGTGGCGGGTCTGGAACGCGCTGCCTGGGGCGGGGGGGGAGGAGGGTCTGGAACACGCTGCCTGGGAGGGTGGGAGAGGCGGGTCTGGAACGCGCTGCCTGGGAGGGTGGGAGAGGCGGGTCTGGAACGCGCTGCCTGGGAGGGGGGGGGAGAGGCGGGTCTGGAACGCGCTGCCTGGGAGGGTGGGGAGAGGCGGGTCTGGAACACGCTGCCTGGGAGGGGGGGGAGAGGCGGGTCTGGAACACGCTGCCTGGGAGGAGGGGGGGGGAGAGGCGGGTCTGGAACGCGCTGCCTGGGAGGGGGGGGGAGAGGCGGGTCTGGAACACGCTGCCTGGGAGGAGGGGGGGGGGAGAGGCGGGGTCTGGAACACGCTGCCTGGGAGGAGGGGGGGGAGAGGCGGGTCTGGAACGCGCTGCCTGGGAGGGGGGGGGAGAGGCGGGTCTGGAACACGCTGCCTGGGAGGAGGGGGGGGGGAGAGGCGGGTCTGGAACGCGCTGCCTGGGAGGGTGGGAGAGGCGGGTCTGGAACGCGCTGCCTGGGAGGGGTGGGGGAGAGGCGGGTCTGGAACGCGCTGCCCGAGAGGGTGGGAGAGGCGGGTCTGGAACGCGCTGCCTGGGAGGGGGGGGAGAGGCGGGTCTGGAACCGCGCTGCCCTGGGAGGGTGG
>NC_092732.1:41086635-41174135 GCF_047496885.1 Scyliorhinus torazame | reverse complement strand
GTATCCCCCACATTGCCGTGATGTCTCTCTCTCCGTATCCCCCACATTGCCGTGATGTCTCTCTCTCTCCGTATCCCCCACATTGCCGTGATGTCTCTCTCTCCGTATCCCCCACATTGCCGTGATGTCCTCTCTCTCCGTATCCCCCACATTGCCGTGATGTCTCTCTCTCTCCGTGTCCCCCCACGTTGCCGCGGTGACTCTCTCTCCGTATCCCCCACATTGCCGTGATGTCTCTCTCTCCGTATCCCCCACATTGCCGTGATGTCTCTCTCCGTATCCCCCACATTGCCGTGATGTCTCTCTCTCCGTATCCCCCACATTGCCGTGATGTCTCTCTCTCTCCGTTTCCCCCACATTGCCGTGATGTCTCTCTCCGTATCCCCCACATTGCCGTGATGTCTCTCTCTCCGTATCCCCCACGTTGCCGTAATGTCTCTCTCTCTCTCCGTATCCCCCACATTGCCGTGATGTCTCTCTCTCCGTATCCCCCACATTGCCGTGATGACTCTGTCTCCGTATCCCCCACATTGCCGTGATGTCTCTCTCTCTCCGTGTCCCCCACGTTGCCGCGGTGACTCTCTCTCCGTATCCCCCACATTACCGTGATGTCTCTCTCTCCGTCTCCCCCACATTGCCGTGATGTCTCTCTCTCTCCGTATCCCCCACATTGCCGTGATGACTCTCTCTCCGTATCCCCCACATTGCCGTGATGTCTCTCTCCGTGTCCCCCACGTTGCCGCGGTGACTCTCTCTCCGTATCCCCCACATTGCCGTGATGTCTCTCTCTCCGTATCCCCCACATTGCCGTGATGTCTCTCTCCGTATCCCCCACATTGCCGTGATGTCTCTCTCTCCGTATCCCCCACATTGCCGTGATGTCTCTCTCTCCGTATCACCCACATTGCCGTGATGTCTCTCTCTCCGTATCCCCCACATTGCCGTGATGTCTCTCTCTCCGTATCCCCCACATTGCCGTGATGTCTCTCTCCGTATCCCCCACATTGCCGTGATGTCTCTCCCCGTATCCCCCACATTGCCGTGATGTCTCTCTCTCTCTGTATCCCCCACATTGCCGTGATGTCTCTCTCTCCGTATCCCCCACATTGCCGTGATGTCTCTCTCTCTCTGTATCCCCTACATTGCCGTGATGTCTCTCTCCGTATCCCCCACATTGCCGTGATGTCTCTCTCTCCGTATCCCCCACATTGCCGTGATGTCTCTCTCTCTCTGTATCCCCCACATTGCCGTGATGTCTCTCTCTCTCTGTATCCCCCACATTGCCGTGATGTCTCTCTCTCTCTGTATCCCCCACATTGCCGTGATGTCTCTCTCTGTATCCCCCACATTGCCGTGATGTCTCTCTCCGTATCCCCCACATTGCCGTGATGTCTCTCTCTCCGTATCCCCCACATTGCCGTGATGTCTCTCTCCGTATCCCCCACGTTGCCGTGATGTCTCTCTCTCCGTATCCCCCACGTTGCCGCGGTGACTCTCTCTCCGTGTCCCCTACGTTGCCGTGATGTCTCTCTCTCCGTATCCCCCACATTGCCGTGATGTCTCTCTCTCCGTATCCCCCACATTGCCGTGATGTCTCTCTCTCTCCGTATCCCCCACATTGCCGTGATGTCTCTCTCTCCGTATCCCCCACATTGCCGTGATGTCTCTCTCTCTGTATCCCCCACATTGCCGTGATGTCTCTCTCTCTGTATCCCCCACATTGCCGTGATGTCTCTCTCTCCGTATCCCCCACATTGCCGTGATGTCTCTCTCTCCGTATCCCCCACATTGCCGTGATGTCTCTCTCCGTATCCCCCACATTGCCGTGATGTCTCTCTCCGTATCCCCCACATTGCCGTGATGTCTCTCTCTCCGTATCCCCCACATTGCCGTGATGTCTCTCTCTCTCTGTATCCCCCACATTGCCGTGATGTCTCTCTCTCCGTATCCCCCACATTGCCGTGATGTCTCTCTCTCTCTGTATCCCCCACATTGCCGTGATGTCTCTCTCTCCGTATCCCCCACATTGCCGTGATGTCTCTCTCCGTATCCCCCACATTGCCGTGATGTCTCTCTCTCCGTATCCCCCACATTGCCGTGATGTCTCTCTCCGTATCCCCCACATTGCCGTGATGTCTCTCTCTCCGTATCCCCCACATTGCCGTGATGTCTCTCTCTCCGTATCCCCCACATTGCCGTGATGTCTCTCTCTCCGTATCCCCCACATTGCCGTGATGTCTCTCTCTCCGTATCCCCCACATTGCCGTGATGTCTCTCTCTCTCTGTATCCCCCACATTGCCGTGATGTCTCTCTCTCTCTGTATCCCCCACATTGCCGTGATGTCTCTCTCTGTATCCCCCACATTGCCGTGATGTCTCTCTCCGTATCCCCCACATTGCCGTGATGTCTCTCTCTCCGTATCCCCCACATTGCCGTGATGTCTCTCTCCGTATCCCCCACGTTGCCGTGATGTCTCTCTCTCCGTATCCCCCACGTTGCCGCGGTGACTCTCTCTCCGTGTCCCCTACGTTGCCGTGATGTCTCTCTCTCTGTATCCCCCACATTGCCGTGATGTCTCTCTCTCCGTATCCCCCACATTGCCGTGATGTCTCTCTCTCTCCGTATCCCCCACATTGCCGTGATGTCTCTCTCTCCGTATCCCCCACATTGCCGTGATGTCTCTCTCTCTGTATCCCCCACATTGCCGTGATGTCTCTCTCTCCGTATCCCCCACATTGCCGTGATGTCTCTCTCTCTCCGTGTCCCCCACGTTGCCGCGGTGACTCTCTCTCCGTATCCCCCACATTGCCGTGATGTCTCTCTCTCCGTATCCCCCACATTGCCGTGATGTCTCTCTCCGTATCCCCCACATTGCCGTGATGTCTCTCTCTCCGTATCCCCCACATTGCCGTGATGTCTCTCTCTCTCCGTTTCCCCCACATTGCCGTGATGTCTCTCTCCGTATCCCCCACATTGCCGTGATGTCTCTCTCTCCGTATCCCCCACGTTGCCGTAATGTCTCTCTCTCTCTCCGTATCCCCCACATTGCCGTGATGTCTCTCTCTCCGTATCCCCCACATTGCCGTGATGACTCTCTCTCCGTATCCCCCACATTGCCGTGATGTCTCTCTCTCTCCGTGTCCCCCACGTTGCCGCGGTGACTCTCTCTCCGTATCCCCCACATTGCCGTGATGTCTCTCTCCGTCTCCCCCACATTGCCGTGATGTCTCTCTCTCTCCGTATCCCCCACATTGCCGTGATGTCTCTCTCCGTATCCCCCACATTGCCGTGATGTCTCTCTCCGTATCCCCCACATTGCCGTGATGTCTCTCTCTCCGTATCCCCCACATTGCCGTGATGTCTCTCTCCGTATCCCCCACATTGCCGTGATGTCTCTCTCTCCGTATCCCCCACATTGCCGTGATGTCTCTCTCTCCGTATCCCCCACATTGCCGTGATGTCTCTCTCTCCGTATCCCCCACATTGCCGTGATGTCTCTCTCTCTCTGTATCCCCTACATTGCCGTGATGTCTCTCTCCGTATCCCCCACATTGCCGTGATGTCTCTCTCTCCGTATCCCCCACATTGCCGTGATGTCTCTCTCTCTCTGTATCCCCCACATTGCCGTGATGTCTCTCTCTCCGTATCCCCCACATTGCCGTGATGTCTCTCTCTCTCTGTATCCCCCACATTGCCGTGATGTCTCTCTCTGTATCCCCCACATTGCCGTGATGTCTCTCTCCGTATCCCCCACATTGCCGTGATGTCTCTCTCTCCGTATCCCCCACATTGCCGTGATGTCTCTCTCTCTCTGTATCCCCCACATTGCCGTGATGTCTCTCTCTCCGTATCCCCCACATTGCCGCGGTGACTCTCTCTCCGTGTCCCCTACGTTGCCGTGATGTCTCTCTCTCCGTATCCCCCACATTGCCGTGATGTCTCTCTCCGTATCCCCCACATTGCCGTGATGTCTCTCTCTCCGTATCCCCCACATTGCCGTGATGTCTCTCTCCGTATCCCCCACGTTGCCGTGATGTCTCTCTCTCCGTATCCCCCACATTGCCGTGATGTCTCTCTCCGTATCCCCCACATTGCCGTGATGTCTCTCTCTCCGTATCCCCCACATTGCCGTGATGTCTCTCTCCGTATCCCCCACGTTGCCGTGATGTCTCTCTCTCCGTATCCCCCACATTGCCGCAGTGACTCTCTCTCCGTGTCCCCTACGTTGCCGTGATGTCTCTCTCTCCGTATCCCCCACATTGCCGTGATGTCTCTCTCTCCGTATCCCCCACATTGCCGTGATGTCTCTCTCTCTCCGTATCCCCCACATTGCCGTGATGTCTCTCTCTCCGTATCCCCCACATTGCCGTGATGTCTCTCTCTCCGTATCCCCCACATTGCCGTGATGTCTCTCTCTCTCCGTGTCCCCCACGTTGCCGCGGTGACTCTCTCTCCGTATCCCCCACATTGCCGTGATGTCTCTCTCTCCGTATCCCCCACATTGCCGTGATGTCTCTCTCCGTATCCCCCACATTGCCGTGATGTCTCTCTCTCCGTATCCCCCACATTGCCGTGATGTCTCTCTCTCTCCGTTTCCCCCACATTGCCGTGATGTCTCTCTCCGTGTCCCCCACATTGCCGTGATGTCTCTCTCTCCGTATCCCCCACGTTGCCGTAATGTCTCTCTCTCTCTCCGTATCCCCCACATTGCCGTGATGTCTCTCTCTCCGTATCCCCCACATTGCCGTGATGACTCTCTCTCCGTATCCCCCACATTGCCGTGATGTCTCTCTCTCTCCGTGTCCCCCACGTTGCCGCGGTGACTCTCTCTCCGTATCCCCCACATTACCGTGATGTCTCTCTCTCCGTCTCCCCCACATTGCCGTGATGTCTCTCTCTCTCCGTATCCCCCACATTGCCGTGATGACTCTCTCTCCGTATCCCCCACATTGCCGTGATGTCTCTCTCCATGTCCCCCACGTTGCCGCGGTGACTCTCTCTCCGTATCCCCCACATTGCCGTGATGTCTCTCTCTCCGTATCCCCCACATTGCCGTGATGTCTCTCTCCGTATCCCCCACATTGCCGTGATGTCTCTCTCTCCGTATCCCCCACATTGCCGTGATGTCTCTCTCTCCGTATCCCCCACATTGCCGTGATGTCTCTCTCTCCGTATCCCCCACATTGCCGTGATGTCTCTCTCTCCGTATCCCCCACATTGCCGTGATGTCTCTCTCCGTATCCCCCACATTGCCGTGATGTCTCTCCCCGTATCCCCCACATTGCCGTGATGTCTCTCTCTCTCTGTATCCCCCACATTGCCGTGATGTCTCTCTCTCCGTATCCCCCACATTGCCGTGATGTCTCTCTCTCTCTGTATCCCCTACATTGCCGTGATGTCTCTCTCCGTATCCCCCACATTGCCGTGATGTCTCTCTCTCCGTATCCCCCACATTGCCGTGATGTCTCTCTCTCTCTGTATCCCCCACATTGCCGTGATGTCTCTCTCTCTCTGTATCCCCCACATTGCCGTGATGTCTCTCTCTCTCTGTATCCCCCACATTGCCGTGATGTCTCTCTCTGTATCCCCCACATTGCCGTGATGTCTCTCTCCGTATCCCCCACATTGCCGTGATGTCTCTCTCTCCGTATCCCCCACATTGCCGTGATGTCTCTCTCCGTATCCCCCACGTTGCCGTGATGTCTCTCTCTCCGTATCCCCCACGTTGCCGCGGTGACTCTCTCTCCGTGTCCCCTACGTTGCCGTGATGTCTCTCTCTCCGTATCCCCCACATTGCCGTGATGTCTCTCTCTCCGTATCCCCCACATTGCCGTGATGTCTCTCTCTCTCCGTATCCCCCACATTGCCGTGATGTCTCTCTCTCCGTATCCCCCACATTGCCGTGATGTCTCTCTCTCCGTATCCCCCACATTGCCGTGATGTCTCTCTCTCTCTGTATCCCCTACATTGCCGTGATGTCTCTCTCCGTATCCCCCACATTGCCGTGATGTCTCTCTCTCCGTATCCCCCACATTGCCGTGATGTCTCTCTCTCTCTGTATCCCCCACATTGCCGTGATGTCTCTCTCTCCGTATCCCCCACATTGCCGTGATGTCTCTCTCTCTCTGTATCCCCCACATTGCCGTGATGTCTCTCTCTGTATCCCCCACATTGCCGTGATGTCTCTCTCCGTATCCCCCACATTGCCGTGATGTCTCTCTCTCCGTATCCCCCACATTGCCGTGATGTCTCTCTCTCTCTGTATCCCCCACATTGCCGTGATGTCTCTCTCTCCGTATCCCCCACATTGCCGCGGTGACTCTCTCTCCGTGTCCCCTACGTTGCCGTGATGTCTCTCTCTCCGTATCCCCCACATTGCCGTGATGTCTCTCTCCGTATCCCCCACATTGCCGTGATGTCTCTCTCTCCGTATCCCCCACATTGCCGTGATGTCTCTCTCCGTATCCCCCACGTTGCCGTGATGTCTCTCTCTCCGTATCCCCCACATTGCCGTGATGTCTCTCTCCGTATCCCCCACATTGCCGTGATGTCTCTCTCTCCGTATCCCCCACATTGCCGTGATGTCTCTCTCCGTATCCCCCACGTTGCCGTGATGTCTCTCTCTCCGTATCCCCCACATTGCCGCAGTGACTCTCTCTCCGTGTCCCCTACGTTGCCGTGATGTCTCTCTCTCCGTATCCCCCACATTGCCGTGATGTCTCTCTCTCCGTATCCCCCACATTGCCGTGATGTCTCTCTCTCTCCGTATCCCCCACATTGCCGTGATGTCTCTCTCTCCGTATCCCCCACATTGCCGTGATGTCTCTCTCTCCGTATCCCCCACATTGCCGTGATGTCTCTCTCTCTCCGTGTCCCCCACGTTGCCGCGGTGACTCTCTCTCCGTATCCCCCACATTGCCGTGATGTCTCTCTCTCCGTATCCCCCACATTGCCGTGATGTCTCTCTCCGTATCCCCCACATTGCCGTGATGTCTCTCTCTCCGTATCCCCCACATTGCCGTGATGTCTCTCTCTCTCCGTTTCCCCCACATTGCCGTGATGTCTCTCTCCGTGTCCCCCACATTGCCGTGATGTCTCTCTCTCCGTATCCCCCACGTTGCCGTAATGTCTCTCTCTCTCTCCGTATCCCCCACATTGCCGTGATGTCTCTCTCTCCGTATCCCCCACATTGCCGTGATGACTCTCTCTCCGTATCCCCCACATTGCCGTGATGTCTCTCTCTCTCCGTGTCCCCCACGTTGCCGCGGTGACTCTCTCTCCGTATCCCCCACATTACCGTGATGTCTCTCTCTCCGTCTCCCCCACATTGCCGTGATGTCTCTCTCTCTCCGTATCCCCCACATTGCCGTGATGACTCTCTCTCCGTATCCCCCACATTGCCGTGATGTCTCTCTCCATGTCCCCCACGTTGCCGCGGTGACTCTCTCTCCGTATCCCCCACATTGCCGTGATGTCTCTCTCTCCGTATCCCCCACATTGCCGTGATGTCTCTCTCCGTATCCCCCACATTGCCGTGATGTCTCTCTCTCCGTATCCCCCACATTGCCGTGATGTCTCTCTCTCCGTATCCCCCACATTGCCGTGATGTCTCTCTCTCCGTATCCCCCACATTGCCGTGATGTCTCTCTCTCCGTATCCCCCACATTGCCGTGATGTCTCTCTCCGTATCCCCCACATTGCCGTGATGTCTCTCCCCGTATCCCCCACATTGCCGTGATGTCTCTCTCTCTCTGTATCCCCCACATTGCCGTGATGTCTCTCTCTCCGTATCCCCCACATTGCCGTGATGTCTCTCTCTCTCTGTATCCCCTACATTGCCGTGATGTCTCTCTCCGTATCCCCCACATTGCCGTGATGTCTCTCTCTCCGTATCCCCCACATTGCCGTGATGTCTCTCTCTCTCTGTATCCCCCACATTGCCGTGATGTCTCTCTCTCTCTGTATCCCCCACATTGCCGTGATGTCTCTCTCTCTCTGTATCCCCCACATTGCCGTGATGTCTCTCTCTGTATCCCCCACATTGCCGTGATGTCTCTCTCCGTATCCCCCACATTGCCGTGATGTCTCTCTCTCCGTATCCCCCACATTGCCGTGATGTCTCTCTCCGTATCCCCCACGTTGCCGTGATGTCTCTCTCTCCGTATCCCCCACGTTGCCGCGGTGACTCTCTCTCCGTGTCCCCTACGTTGCCGTGATGTCTCTCTCTCCGTATCCCCCACATTGCCGTGATGTCTCTCTCTCCGTATCCCCCACATTGCCGTGATGTCTCTCTCTCTCCGTATCCCCCACATTGCCGTGATGTCTCTCTCTCCGTATCCCCCACATTGCCGTGATGTCTCTCTCTCTGTATCCCCCACATTGCCGTGATGTCTCTCTCTCTGTATCCCCCACATTGCCGTGATGTCTCTCTCTCCGTATCCCCCACATTGCCGTGATGTCTCTCTCTCCGTATCCCCCACATTGCCGTGATGTCTCTCTCCGTATCCCCCACATTGCCGTGATGTCTCTCTCCGTATCCCCCACATTGCCGTGATGTCTCTCTCTCCGTATCCCCCACATTGCCGTGATGTCTCTCTCTCTCTGTATCCCCCACATTGCCGTGATGTCTCTCTCTCCGTATCCCCCACATTGCCGTGATGTCTCTCTCCGTATCCCCCACATTGCCGTGATGTCTCTCTCTCCGTATCCCCCACATTGCCGTGATGTCTCTCTCTCCGTATCCCCCACATTGCCGTGATGTCTCTCTCTCCGTATCCCCCACATTGCCGTGATGTCTCTCTCCGTGTCCCCCACATTGCCGCGGTGACTCTCTCTCCGTGTCCCCTACGTTGCCGCGGTGACTCTCTCTCCGTATCCCCCACATTGCCGTGATGTCTCTCTCTCCGTGTCCCCCACATTGCCGTGATGTCTCTCTCTCCGTATCCCCCACATTGCCGTGATGTCTCTCTCTCCGTATCCCCCACATTGCCGTGATGTCTCTCTCTCTCCGTGTCCCCCACGTTGCCGCGGTGACTCTCTCTCCGTGTCCCCGACGTTGCCGCGGTGACTCTCCGTGTCCCCCACATTGCCGTGATGTCTCTCTCTCCGTATCCCCCACATTGCCGTGATGTCTCTCTCTCCGTATCCCCCACATTGCCGTGATGTCTCTCTCTCCGTATCCCCCACATTGCCGTGATGTCTCTCTCTCCGTATCCCCCACATTGCCGTGATGTCTCTCTCTCTCCGTTTCCCCCACATTGCCGTGATGTCTCTCTCCGTATCCCCCACATTGCCGTGATGTCTCTCTCTCCGTATCCCCCACGTTGCCGTAATGTCTCTCTCTCTCTCCGTATCCCCCACATTGCCGTGATGTCTCTCTCTCTGTATCCCCCACATTGCCGTGATGACTCTCTCTCCGTATCCCCCACATTGCCGTGATGTGTCTCTCTCTCCGTGTCCCCCACGTTGCCGCGGTGACTCTCTCTCCGTATCCCCCACATTACCGTGATGTCTCTCTCTCCGTCTCCCCCACATTGCCGTGATGTCTCTCTCTCTCCGTATCCCCCACATTGCCGTGATGTCTCTCTCCGTATCCCCCACATTGCCGTGATGTCTCTCTCTCCGTATCCCCCACATTGCCGTGATGTCTCTCTCCGTATCCCCCACATTGCCGTGATGTCTCTCTCTCCGTATCCCCCACATTGCCGTGATGTCTCTCTCTCCGTATCCCCCACATTGCCGTGATGTCTCTCTCTCCGTATCCCCCACATTGCCGTGATGTCTCTCTCTCCGTATCCCCCACATTGCCGTGATGTCTCTCTCTCTCTGTATCCCCCACATTGCCGTGATGTCTCTCTCTCTCTGTATCCCCCACATTGCCGTGATGTCTCTCTCTGTATCCCCCACATTGCCGTGATGTCTCTCTCCGTATCCCCCACATTGCCGTGATGTCTCTCTCTCCGTATCCCCCACATTGCCGTGATGTCTCTCTCCGTATCCCCCACGTTGCCGTGATGTCTCTCTCTCCGTATCCCCCACGTTGCCGCGGTGACTCTCTCTCCGTGTCCCCTACGTTGCCGTGATGTCTCTCTCTCCGTATCCCCCACATTGCCGTGATGTCTCTCTCTCCGTATCCCCCACATTGCCGTGATGTCTCTCTCTCTCCGTATCCCCCACATTGCCGTGATGTCTCTCTCTCCGTATCCCCCACATTGCCGTGATGTCTCTCTCTCTGTATCCCCCACATTGCCGTGATGTCTCTCTCTCTGTATCCCCCACATTGCCGTGATGTCTCTCTCTCCGTATCCCCCACATTGCCGTGATGTCTCTCTCTCCGTATCCCCCACATTGCCGTGATGTCTCTCTCCGTATCCCCCACATTGCCGTGATGTCTCTCTCCGTATCCCCCACATTGCCGTGATGTCTCTCTCTCCGTATCCCCCACATTGCCGTGATGTCTCTCTCTCTCTGTATCCCCCACATTGCCGTGATGTCTCTCTCTCCGTATCCCCCACATTGCCGTGATGTCTCTCTCCGTATCCCCCACATTGCCGTGATGTCTCTCTCTCCGTATCCCCCACATTGCCGGGATGTCTCTCTCTCCGTATCCCCCACATTGCCGTGATGTCTCTCTCTCCGTATCCCCCACATTGCCGTGATGTCTCTCTCCGTGTCCCCCACATTGCCGCGGTGACTCTCTCTCCGTGTCCCCTACGTTGCCGCGGTGACTCTCTCTCCGTATCCCCCACATTGCCGTGATGTCTCTCTCTCCGTGTCCCCCACATTGCCGTGATGTCTCTCTCTCCGTATCCCCCACATTGCCGTGATGTCTCTCTCTCCGTATCCCCCACATTGCCGTGATGTCTCTCTCTCTCCGTGTCCCCCACGTTGCCGCGGTGACTCTCTCTCCGTGTCCCCGACGTTGCCGCGGTGACTCTCCGTGTCCCCCACATTGCCGTGATGTCTCTCTCTCCGTATCCCCCACATTGCCGTGATGTCTCTCTCTCCGTATCCCCCACATTGCCGTGATGTCTCTCTCTCCGTATCCCCCACATTGCCGTGATGTCTCTCTCTCCGTATCCCCCACATTGCCGTGATGTCTCTCTCTCTCCGTTTCCCCCACATTGCCGTGATGTCTCTCTCCGTATCCCCCACATTGCCGTGATGTCTCTCTCTCCGTATCCCCCACGTTGCCGTAATGTCTCTCTCTCTCTCCGTATCCCCCACATTGCCGTGATGTCTCTCTCTCTGTATCCCCCACATTGCCGTGATGACTCTCTCTCCGTATCCCCCACATTGCCGTGATGTGTCTCTCTCTCCGTGTCCCCCACGTTGCCGCGGTGACTCTCTCTCCGTATCCCCCACATTACCGTGATGTCTCTCTCTCCGTCTCCCCCACATTGCCGTGATGTCTCTCTCTCTCCGTATCCCCCACATTGCCGTGATGTCTCTCTCCGTATCCCCCACATTGCCGTGATGTCTCTCTCTCCGTATCCCCCACATTGCCGTGATGTCTCTCTCCGTATCCCCCACATTGCCGTGATGTCTCTCTCTCCGTATCCCCCACATTGCCGTGATGTCTCTCTCTCCGTATCCCCCACATTGCCGTGATGTCTCTCTCTCCGTATCCCCCACATTGCCGTGATGTCTCTCTCTCCGTATCCCCCACATTGCCGTGATGTCTCTCTCTCCGTATCCCCCACATTGCCGTGATGTCTCTCTCTCCGTATCCCCCACATTGCCGTGATGTCTCTCTGTCTGTATCCCCCACATTGCCGTGATGTCTCTCTCTCCGTATCCCCCACATTGCCGTGATGTCTCTCTCTCTCTGTATCCCCTACATTGCCGTGATGTCTCTCTCCGTATCCCCCACATTGCCGTGATGTCTCTCTCTCCGTATCCCCCACATTGCCGTGATGTCTCTCTCTCTCTGTATCCCCCACATTGCCGTGATGTCTCTCTCTCCGTATCCCCCACATTGCCGTGATGTCTCTCTCTCTCTGTATCCCCCACATTGCCGTGATGTCTCTCTCTGTATCCCCCACATTGCCGTGATGTCTCTCTCCGTATCCCCCACATTGCCGTGATGTCTCTCTCCGTATCCCCCACATTGCCGTGATGTCTCTCTCTCCGTATCCCCCACATTGCCGTGATGTCTCTCTCCGTATCCCCCACGTTGCCGTGATGTCTCTCTCTCCGTATCCCCCACATTGCCGCGGTGACTCTCTCTCCGTGTCCCCTACGTTGCCGTGATGTCTCTCTCTCCGTATCCCCCACATTGCCGTGATGTCTCTCTCTCCGTATCCCCCACATTGCCGTGATGTCTCTCTCTCTCCGTATCCCCCACATTGCCGTGATGTCTCTCTCTCCGTATCCCCCACATTGCCGTGATGTCTCTCTCTCTGTATCCCCCACATTGCCGTGATGTCTCTCTCTCCGTATCCCCCACATTGCCGTGATGTCTCTCTCTCCGTATCCCCCACATTACCGTGATGTCTCTCTCTCCGTATCCCCCACATTGCCGTGATGTCTCTCTCCGTATCCCCCACATTGCCGTGATGTCTCTCTCTCCGTATCCCCCACATTGCCGTGATGTCTCTCTCTCTCTGTATCCCCCACATTGCCGTGATGTCTCTCTCTCCGTATCCCCCACATTGCCGTGATGTCTCTCTCTCTCTGTATCCCCCACATTGCCGTGATGTCTCTCTCTGTATCCCCCACATTGCCGTGATGTCTCTCTCCGTATCCCCCACATTGCCGTGATGTCTCTCTCTCTCCGTGTCCCCCACGTTGCCGCGGTGACTCTCTCTCCGTGTCCCCGACGTTGCCGCGGTGACTCTCCGTGTCCCCCACATTGCCGTGATGTCTCTCTCTCCGTATCCCCCACATTGCCGTGATGTCTCTCTCTCCGTATCCCCCACATTGCCGTGATGTCTCTCTCTCCGTATCCCCCACA
The DNA here is from genome assembly GCF_047496885.1 of Scyliorhinus torazame. Lineage (NCBI taxonomy): Eukaryota > Metazoa > Chordata > Chondrichthyes > Carcharhiniformes > Scyliorhinidae > Scyliorhinus > Scyliorhinus torazame. The sequence continues at coordinate 41,161,179 of NC_092732.1, read as the reverse complement.
TTGCCGTGATGTCTCTCTCTCCGTATCCCCCACATTGCCGTGATGTCTCTCTCTCTCCGTTTCCCCCACATTGCCGTGATGTCTCTCTCCGTATCCCCCACATTGCCGTGATGTCTCTCTCTCCGTATCCCCCACGTTGCCGTAATGTCTCTCTCTCTCTCCGTATCCCCCACATTGCCGTGATGTCTCTCTCTCTGTATCCCCCACATTGCCGTGATGACTCTCTCTCCGTATCCCCCACATTGCCGTGATGTGTCTCTCTCTCCGTGTCCCCCACGTTGCCGCGGTGACTCTCTCTCCGTATCCCCCACATTACCGTGATGTCTCTCTCTCCGTCTCCCCCACATTGCCGTGATGTCTCTCTCTCTCCGTATCCCCCACATTGCCGTGATGTCTCTCTCCGTATCCCCCACATTGCCGTGATGTCTCTCTCTCCGTATCCCCCACATTGCCGTGATGTCTCTCTCCGTATCCCCCACATTGCCGTGATGTCTCTCTCTCCGTATCCCCCACATTGCCGTGATGTCTCTCTCTCCGTATCCCCCACATTGCCGTGATGTCTCTCTCTCCGTATCCCCCACATTGCCGTGATGTCTCTCTCTCCGTATCCCCCACATTGCCGTGATGTCTCTCTCTCTCTGTATCCCCCACATTGCCGTGATGTCTCTCTCTCTCTGTATCCCCCACATTGCCGTGATGTCTCTCTCTCTCTGTATCCCCCACATTGCCGTGATGTCTCTCTCTGTATCCCCCACATTGCCGTGATGTCTCTCTCCGTATCCCCCACATTGCCGTGATGTCTCTCTCTCCGTATCCCCCACATTGCCGTGATGTCTCTCTCCGTATCCCCCACGTTGCCGTGATGTCTCTCTCTCCGTATCCCCCACGTTGCCGCGGTGATTCTCTCTCCGTGTCCCCTACGTTGCCGTGATGTCTCTCTCTCCGTATCCCCCACATTGCCGTGATGTCTCTCTCTCCGTATCCCCCACATTGCCGTGATGTCTCTCTCTCTCCGTATCCCCCACATTGCCGTGATGTCTCTCTCTCCGTATCCCCCACATTGCCGTGATGTCTCTCTCTCTGTATCCCCCACATTGCCGTGATGTCTCTCTCTCTGTATCCCCCACATTGCCGTGATGTCTCTCTCTCCGTATCCCCCACATTGCCGTGATGTCTCTCTCTCCGTATCCCCCACATTGCCGTGATGTCTCTCTCCGTATCCCCCACATTGCCGTGATGTCTCTCTCCGTATCCCCCACATTGCCGTGATGTCTCTCTCTCCGTATCCCCCACATTGCCGTGATGTCTCTCTCTCTCTGTATCCCCCACATTGCCGTGATGTCTCTCTCTCCGTATCCCCCACATTGCCGTGATGTCTCTCTCCGTATCCCCCACATTGCCGTGATGTCTCTCTCTCCGTATCCCCCACATTGCCGTGATGTCTCTCTCTCCGTATCCCCCACATTGCCGTGATGTCTCTCTCTCCGTATCCCCCACATTGCCGTGATGTCTCTCTCCGTGTCCCCCACATTGCCGCGGTGACTCTCTCTCCGTGTCCCCTACGTTGCCGCGGTGACTCTCTCTCCGTATCCCCCACATTGCCGTGATGTCTCTCTCTCCGTGTCCCCCACATTGCCGTGATGTCTCTCTCTCCGTATCCCCCACATTGCCGTGATGTCTCTCTCTCCGTATCCCCCACATTGCCGTGATGTCTCTCTCTCTCCGTGTCCCCCACGTTGCCGCGGTGACTCTCTCTCCGTGTCCCCGACGTTGCCGCGGTGACTCTCCGTGTCCCCCACATTGCCGTGATGTCTCTCTCTCCGTATCCCCCACATTGCCGTGATGTCTCTCTCTCCGTATCCCCCACATTGCCGTGATGTCTCTCTCTCCGTATCCCCCACATTGCCGTGATGTCTCTCTCTCCGTATCCCCCACATTGCCGTGATGTCTCTCTCTCTCCGTTTCCCCCACATTGCCGTGATGTCTCTCTCCGTATCCCCCACATTGCCGTGATGTCTCTCTCTCCGTATCCCCCACGTTGCCGTAATGTCTCTCTCTCTCTCCGTATCCCCCACATTGCCGTGATGTCTCTCTCTCTGTATCCCCCACATTGCCGTGATGACTCTCTCTCCGTATCCCCCACATTGCCGTGATGTGTCTCTCTCTCCGTGTCCCCCACGTTGCCGCGGTGACTCTCTCTCCGTATCCCCCACATTACCGTGATGTCTCTCTCTCCGTCTCCCCCACATTGCCGTGATGTCTCTCTCTCTCCGTATCCCCCACATTGCCGTGATGTCTCTCTCCGTATCCCCCACATTGCCATGATGTCTCTCTCTCCGTATCCCCCACATTGCCGTGATGTCTCTCTCCGTATCCCCCACATTGCCGTGATGTCTCTCTCTCCGTATCCCCCACATTGCCGTGATGTCTCTCTCTCCGTATCCCCCACATTGCCGTGATGTCTCTCTCTCCGTATCCCCCACATTGCCGTGATGTCTCTCTCTCCGTATCCCCCACATTGCCGTGATGTCTCTCTCTCCGTATCCCCCACATTGCCGTGATGTCTCTCTCCGTATCCCCCACATTGCCGTGATGTCTCTCCCCGTATCCCCCACATTGCCGTGATGTCTCTCTGTCTGTATCCCCCACATTGCCGTGATGTCTCTCTCTCCGTATCCCCCACATTGCCGTGATGTCTCTCTCTCTCTGTATCCCCTACATTGCCGTGATGTCTCTCTCCGTATCCCCCACATTGCCGTGATGTCTCTCTCTCCGTATCCCCCACATTGCCGTGATGTCTCTCTCTCTCTGTATCCCCCACATTGCCGTGATGTCTCTCTCTCCGTATCCCCCACATTGCCGTGATGTCTCTCTCTCTCTGTATCCCCCACATTGCCGTGATGTCTCTCTCTGTATCCCCCACATTGCCGTGATGTCTCTCTCCGTATCCCCCACATTGCCGTGATGTCTCTCTCCGTATCCCCCACATTGCCGTGATGTCTCTCTCTCCGTATCCCCCACATTGCCGTGATGTCTCTCTCCGTATCCCCCACGTTGCCGTGATGTCTCTCTCTCCGTATCCCCCACATTGCCGCGGTGACTCTCTCTCCGTGTCCCCTACGTTGCCGTGATGTCTCTCTCTCCGTATCCCCCACATTGCCGTGATGTCTCTCTCTCCGTATCCCCCACATTGCCGTGATGTCTCTCTCTCTCCGTATCCCCCACATTGCCGTGATGTCTCTCTCTCCGTATCCCCCACATTGCCGTGATGTCTCTCTCTCTGTATCCCCCACATTGCCGTGATGTCTCTCTCTCCGTATCCCCCACATTGCCGTGATGTCTCTCTCTCCGTATCCCCCACATTACCGTGATGTCTCTCTCTCCGTATCCCCCACATTGCCGTGATGTCTCTCTCCGTATCCCCCACATTGCCGTGATGTCTCTCTCTCCGTATCCCCCACATTGCCGTGATGTCTCTCTCTCTCTGTATCCCCCACATTGCCGTGATGTCTCTCTCTCCGTATCCCCCACATTGCCGTGATGTCTCTCTCTCTCTGTATCCCCCACATTGCCGTGATGTCTCTCTCTGTATCCCCCACATTGCCGTGATGTCTCTCTCCGTATCCCCCACATTGCCGTGATGTCTCTCTCTATCCGTGTCCCCCACGTTGCCGCGGTGACTCTCTCTCCGTGTCCCCGACGTTGCCGCGGTGACTCTCCGTGTCCCCCACATTGCTGTGATGTCTCTCTCTCCGTATCCCCCACATTGCCGTGATGTCTCTCTCTCCGTATCCCCCACATTGCCGTGATGTCTCTCTCTCCGTATCCCCCACATTGCCGTGATGTCTCTCTCTCCGTATCCCCCACATTGCCGTGATGTCTCTCTCTCTCCGTTTCCCCCACATTGCCGTGATGTCTCTCTCCGTATCCCCCACATTGCCGTGATGTCTCTCTCTCCGTATCCCCCACGTTGCCGTAATGTCTCTCTCTCTCTCCGTATCCCCCACATTGCCGTGATGTCTCTCTCTCTGTATCCCCCACATTGCCGTGATGACTCTCTCTCCGTATCCCCCACATTGCCGTGATGTGTCTCTCTCTCCGTGTCCCCCACGTTGCCGCGGTGACTCTCTCTCCGTATCCCCCACATTACCGTGATGTCTCTCTCTCCGTCTCCCCCACATTGCCGTGATGTCTCTCTCTCTCCGTATCCCCCACATTGCCGTGATGTCTCTCTCCGTATCCCCCACATTGCCGTGATGTCTCTCTCTCCGTATCCCCCACATTGCCGTGATGTCTCTCTCCGTATCCCCCACATTGCCGTGATGTCTCTCTCTCCGTATCCCCCACATTGCCGTGATGTCTCTCTCTCCGTATCCCCCACATTGCCGTGATGTCTCTCTCTCCGTATCCCCCACATTGCCGTGATGTCTCTCTCTCCGTATCCCCCACATTGCCGTGATGTCTCTCTCTCCGTATCCCCCACATTGCCGTGATGTCTCTCTCTCTCTGTATCCCCCACATTGCCGTGATGTCTCTCTCTCTCTGTATCCCCCACATTGCCGTGATGTCTCTCTCTGTATCCCCCACATTGCCGTGATGTCTCTCTCCGTATCCCCCACATTGCCGTGATGTCTCTCTCTCCGTATCCCCCACATTGCCGTGATGTCTCTCTCCGTATCCCCCACGTTGCCGTGATGTCTCTCTCTCCGTATCCCCCACGTTGCCGCGGTGACTCTCTCTCCGTGTCCCCTACGTTGCCGTGATGTCTCTCTCTCCGTATCCCCCACATTGCCGTGATGTCTCTCTCTCCGTATCCCCCACATTGCCGTGATGTCTCTCTCTCTCCGTATCCCCCACATTGCCGTGATGTCTCTCTCTCCGTATCCCCCACATTGCCGTGATGTCTCTCTCTCTGTATCCCCCACATTGCCGTGATGTCTCTCTCTCTGTATCCCCCACATTGCCGTGATGTCTCTCTCTCCGTATCCCCCACATTGCCGTGATGTCTCTCTCTTCGTATCCCCCACATTGCCGTGATGTCTCTCTCCGTATCCCCCACATTGCCGTGATGTCTCTCTCCGTATCCCCCACATTGCCGTGATGTCTCTCTCCGTGTCCCCCACATTGCCGCGGTGACTCTCTCTCCGTGTCCCCTACGTTGCCGCGGTGACTCTCTCTCCGTATCCCCCACATTGCCGTGATGTCTCTCTCTCCGTGTCCCCCACATTGCCGTGATGTCTCTCTCTCCGTATCCCCCACATTGCCGTGATGTCTCTCTCTCCGTATCCCCCACATTGCCGTGATGTCTCTCTCTCTCCGTGTCCCCCACGTTGCCGCGGTGACTCTCTCTCCGTGTCCCCGACGTTGCCGCGGTGACTCTCCGTGTCCCCCACATTGCCGTGATGTCTCTCTCTCCGTATCCCCCACATTGCCGTGATGTCTCTCTCTCCGTATCCCCCACATTGCCGTGATGTCTCTCTCTCCGTATCCCCCACATTGCCGTGATGTCTCTCTCTCCGTATCCCCCACATTGCCGTGATGTCTCTCTCTCTCCGTTTCCCCCACATTGCCGTGATGTCTCTCTCCGTATCCCCCACATTGCCGTGATGTCTCTCTCTCCGTATCCCCCACGTTGCCGTAATGTCTCTCTCTCTCTCCGTATCCCCCACATTGCCGTGATGTCTCTCTCTCTGTATCCCCCACATTGCCGTGATGACTCTCTCTCCGTATCCCCCACATTGCCGTGATGTGTCTCTCTCTCCGTGTCCCCCACGTTGCCGCGGTGACTCTCTCTCTCCGTATCCCCCACATTACCGTGATGTCTCTCTCTCCGTCTCCCCCACATTGCCGTGATGTCTCTCTCTCTCCGTATCCCCCACATTGCCGTGATGTCTCTCTCCGTATCCCCCACATTGCCGTGATGTCTCTCTCTCCGTATCCCCCACATTGCCGTGATGTCTCTCTCCGTATCCCCCACATTGCCGTGATGTCTCTCTCTCCGTATCCCCCACATTGCCGTGATGTCTCTCTCTCCGTATCCCCCACATTGCCGTGATGTCTCTCTCTCCGTATCCCCCACATTGCCGTGATGTCTCTCTCTCCGTATCCCCCACATTGCCGTGATGTCTCTCTCTCCGTATCCCCCACATTGCCGTGATGTCTCTCTCTCCGTATCCCCCACATTGCCGTGATGTCTCTCTGTCTGTATCCCCCACATTGCCGTGATGTCTCTCTCTCCGTATCCCCCACATTGCCGTGATGTCTCTCTCTCTCTGTATCCCCTACATTGCCGTGATGTCTCTCTCCGTATCCCCCACATTGCCGTGATGTCTCTCTCTCCGTATCCCCCACATTGCCGTGATGTCTCTCTCTCTCTGTATCCCCCACATTGCCGTGATGTCTCTCTCTCCGTATCCCCCACATTGCCGTGATGTCTCTCTCTCTCTGTATCCCCCACATTGCCGTGATGTCTCTCTCTGTATCCCCCACATTGCCGTGATGTCTCTCTCCGTATCCCCCACATTGCCGTGATGTCTCTCTCCGTATCCCCCACATTGCCGTGATGTCTCTCTCTCCGTATCCCCCACATTGCCGTGATGTCTCTCTCCGTATCCCCCACGTTGCCGTGATGTCTCTCTCTCCGTATCCCCCACATTGCCGCGGTGACTCTCTCTCCGTGTCCCCTACGTTGCCGTGATGTCTCTCTCTCCGTATCCCCCACATTGCCGTGATGTCTCTCTCTCCGTATCCCCCACATTGCCGTGATGTCTCTCTCTCTCCGTATCCCCCACATTGCCGTGATGTCTCTCTCTCCGTATCCCCCACATTGCCGTGATGTCTCTCTCTCTGTATCCCCCACATTGCCGTGATGTCTCTCTCTCCGTATCCCCCACATTGCCGTGATGTCTCTCTCTCCGTATCCCCCACATTACCGTGATGTCTCTCTCTCCGTATCCCCCACATTGCCGTGATGTCTCTCTCCGTATCCCCCACATTGCCGTGATGTCTCTCTCTCCGTATCCCCCACATTGCCGTGATGTCTCTCTCTCTCTGTATCCCCCACATTGCCGTGATGTCTCTCTCTCCGTATCCCCCACATTGCCGTGATGTCTCTCTCTCTCTGTATCCCCCACATTGCCGTGATGTCTCTCTCTGTATCCCCCACATTGCCGTGATGTCTCTCTCCGTATCCCCCACATTGCCGTGATGTCTCTCTCTCTCCGTGTCCCCCACGTTGCCGCGGTGACTCTCTCTCCGTGTCCCCGACGTTGCCGCGGTGACTCTCCGTGTCCCCCACATTGCCGTGATGTCTCTCTCTCCGTATCCCCCACATTGCCGTGATGTCTCTCTCTCCGTATCCCCCACATTGCCGTGATGTCTCTCTCTCCGTATCCCCCACATTGCCGTGATGTCTCTCTCTCCGTATCCCCCACATTGCCGTGATGTCTCTCTCTCTCCGTTTCCCCCACATTGCCGTGATGTCTCTCTCCGTATCCCCCACATTGCCGTGATGTCTCTCTCTCCGTATCCCCCACGTTGCCGTAATGTCTCTCTCTCTCTCCGTATCCCCCACATTGCCGTGATGTCTCTCTCTCTGTATCCCCCACATTGCCGTGATGACTCTCTCTCCGTATCCCCCACATTGCCGTGATGTGTCTCTCTCTCCGTGTCCCCCACGTTGCCGCGGTGACTCTCTCTCCGTATCCCCCACATTACCGTGATGTCTCTCTCTCCGTCTCCCCCACATTGCCGTGATGTCTCTCTCTCTCCGTATCCCCCACATTGCCGTGATGTCTCTCTCCGTATCCCCCACATTGCCGTGATGTCTCTCTCTCCGTATCCCCCACATTGCCGTGATGTCTCTCTCCGTATCCCCCACATTGCCGTGATGTCTCTCTCTCCGTATCCCCCACATTGCCGTGATGTCTCTCTCTCCGTATCCCCCACATTGCCGTGATGTCTCTCTCTCCGTATCCCCCACATTGCCGTGATGTCTCTCTCTCCGTATCCCCCACATTGCCGTGATGTCTCTCTCTCTCTGTATCCCCCACATTGCCGTGATGTCTCTCTCTCTCTGTATCCCCCACATTGCCGTGATGTCTCTCTCTCTCTGTATCCCCCACATTGCCGTGATGTCTCTCTCTGTATCCCCCACATTGCCGTGATGTCTCTCTCCGTATCCCCCACATTGCCGTGATGTCTCTCTCTCCGTATCCCCCACATTGCCGTGATGTCTCTCTCCGTATCCCCCACGTTGCCGTGATGTCTCTCTCTCCGTATCCCCCACGTTGCCGCGGTGACTCTCTCTCCGTGTCCCCTACGTTGCCGTGATGTCTCTCTCTCCGTATCCCCCACATTGCCGTGATGTCTCTCTCTCCGTATCCCCCACATTGCCGTGATGTCTCTCTCTCTCCGTATCCCCCACATTGCCGTGATGTCTCTCTCTCCGTATCCCCCACATTGCCGTGATGTCTCTCTCTCTGTATCCCCCACATTGCCGTGATGTCTCTCTCTCTGTATCCCCCACATTGCCGTGATGTCTCTCTCTCCGTATCCCCCACATTGCCGTGATGTCTCTCTCTCCGTATCCCCCACATTGCCGTGATGTCTCTCTCCGTATCCCCCACATTGCCGTGATGTCTCTCTCCGTATCCCCCACATTGCCGTGATGTCTCTCTCTCCGTATCCCCCACATTGCCGTGATGTCTCTCTCTCTCTGTATCCCCCACATTGCCGTGATGTCTCTCTCTCCGTATCCCCCACATTGCCGTGATGTCTCTCTCCGTATCCCCCACATTGCCGTGATGTCTCTCTCTCCGTATCCCCCACATTGCCGTGATGTCTCTCTCTCCGTATCCCCCACATTGCCGTGATGTCTCTCTCTCCGTATCCCCCACATTGCCGTGATGTCTCTCTCCGTGTCCCCCACATTGCCGCGGTGACTCTCTCTCCGTGTCCCCTACGTTGCCGCGGTGACTCTCTCTCCGTATCCCCCACATTGCCGTGATGTCTCTCTCTCCGTGTCCCCCACATTGCCGTGATGTCTCTCTCTCCGTATCCCCCACATTGCCGTGATGTCTCTCTCTCTGTATCCCCCACATTGCCGTGATGTCTCTCTCTCTCCGTGTCCCCCACGTTGCCGCGGTGACTCTCTCTCCGTGTCCCCGACGTTGCCGCGGTGACTCTCCGTGTCCCCCACATTGCCGTGATGTCTCTCTCTCCGTATCCCCCACATTGCCGTGATGTCTCTCTCTCCGTATCCCCCACATTGCCGTGATGTCTCTCTCTCCGTATCCCCCACATTGCCGTGATGTCTCTCTCTCCGTTTCCCCCACATTGCCGTGATGTCTCTCTCCGTATCCCCCACATTGCCGTGATGTCTCTCTCTCCGTATCCCCCACGTTGCCGTAATGTCTCTCTCTCTCTCCGTATCCCCCACATTGCCGTGATGTCTCTCTCTCTGTATCCCCCACATTGCCGTGATGACTCTCTCTCCGTATCCCCCACATTGCCGTGATGTGTCTCTCTCTCCGTGTCCCCCACGTTGCCGCGGTGACTCTCTCTCCGTATCCCCCACATTACCGTGATGTCTCTCTCTCCGTCTCCCCCACATTGCCGTGATGTCTCTCTCTCTCCGTATCCCCCACATTGCCGTGATGTCTCTCTCCGTATCCCCCACATTGCCGTGATGTCTCTCTCTCCGTATCCCCCACATTGCCGTGATGTCTCTCTCCGTATCCCCCACATTGCCGTGATGTCTCTCTCTCCGTATCCCCCACATTGCCGTGATGTCTCTCTCTCCGTATCCCCCACATTGCCGTGATGTCTCTCTCTCCGTATCCCCCACATTGCCGTGATGTCTCTCTCTCCGTATCCCCCACATTGCCGTGATGTCTCTCTCTCCGTATCCCCCACATTGCCGTGATGTCTCTCTCCGTATCCCCCACATTGCCGTGATGTCTCTCCCCGTATCCCCCACATTGCCGTGATGTCTCTCTGTCTGTATCCCCCACATTGCCGTGATGTCTCTCTCTCCGTATCCCCCACATTGCCGTGATGTCTCTCTCTCTCTGTATCCCCTACATTGCCGTGATGTCTCTCTCCGTATCCCCCACATTGCCGTGATGTCTCTCTCTCCGTATCCCCCACATTGCCGTGATGTCTCTCTCTCTCTGTATCCCCCACATTGCCGTGATGTCTCTCTCTCCGTATCCCCCACATTGCCGTGATGTCTCTCTCTCTCTGTATCCCCCACATTGCCGTGATGTCTCTCTCTGTATCCCCCACATTGCCGTGATGTCTCTCTCCGTATCCCCCACATTGCCGTGATGTCTCTCTCCGTATCCCCCACATTGCCGTGATGTCTCTCTCTCCGTATCCCCCACATTGCCGTGATGTCTCTCTCCGTATCCCCCACGTTGCCGTGATGTCTCTCTCTCCGTATCCCCCACATTGCCGCGGTGACTCTCTCTCCGTGTCCCCTACGTTGCCGTGATGTCTCTCTCTCCGTATCCCCCACATTGCCGTGATGTCTCTCTCTCCGTATCCCCCACATTGCCGTGATGTCTCTCTCTCTCCGTATCCCCCACATTGCCGTGATGTCTCTCTCTCCGTATCCCCCACATTGCCGTGATGTCTCTCTCTCTGTATCCCCCACATTGCCGTGATGTCTCTCTCTCCGTATCCCCCACATTGCCGTGATGTCTCTCTCTCCGTATCCCCCACATTACCGTGATGTCTCTCTCTCCGTATCCCCCACATTGCCGTGATGTCTCTCTCCGTATCCCCCACATTGCCGTGATGTCTCTCTCTCCGTATCCCCCACATTGCCGTGATGTCTCTCTCTCTCTGTATCCCCCACATTGCCGTGATGTCTCTCTCTCCGTATCCCCCACATTGCCGTGATGTCTCTCTCTCTCTGTATCCCCCACATTGCCGTGATGTCTCTCTCTGTATCCCCCACATTGCCGTGATGTCTCTCTCCGTATCCCCCACATTGCCGTGATGTCTCTCTCTCTCCGTGTCCCCCACGTTGCCGCGGTGACTCTCTCTCCGTGTCCCCGACGTTGCCGCGGTGACTCTCCGTGTCCCCCACATTGCCGTGATGTCTCTCTCTCCGTATCCCCCACATTGCCGTGATGTCTCTCTCTCCGTATCCCCCACATTGCCGTGATGTCTCTCTCTCCGTATCCCCCACATTGCCGTGATGTCTCTCTCTCCGTATCCCCCACATTGCCGTGATGTCTCTCTCTCTCCGTTTCCCCCACATTGCCGTGATGTCTCTCTCCGTATCCCCCACATTGCCGTGATGTCTCTCTCTCCGTATCCCCCACGTTGCCGTAATGTCTCTCTCTCTCTCCGTATCCCCCACATTGCCGTGATGTCTCTCTCTCTGTATCCCCCACATTGCCGTGATGACTCTCTCTCCGTATCCCCCACATTGCCGTGATGTGTCTCTCTCTCCGTGTCCCCCACGTTGCCGCGGTGACTCTCTCTCCGTATCCCCCACATTACCGTGATGTCTCTCTCTCCGTCTCCCCCACATTGCCGTGATGTCTCTCTCTCTCCGTATCCCCCACATTGCCGTGATGTCTCTCTCCGTATCCCCCACATTGCCGTGATGTCTCTCTCTCCGTATCCCCCACATTGCCGTGATGTCTCTCTCCGTATCCCCCACATTGCCGTGATGTCTCTCTCTCCGTATCCCCCACATTGCCGTGATGTCTCTCTCTCCGTATCCCCCACATTGCCGTGATGTCTCTCTCTCCGTATCCCCCACATTGCCGTGATGTCTCTCTCTCCGTATCCCCCACATTGCCGTGATGTCTCTCTCTCTCTGTATCCCCCACATTGCCGTGATATCTCTCTCTCTCTGTATCCCCCACATTGCCGTGATGTCTCTCTCTGTATCCCCCACATTGCCGTGATGTCTCTCTCCGTATCCCCCACATTGCCGTGATGTCTCTCTCTCCGTATCCCCCACATTGCCGTGATGTCTCTCTCCGTATCCCCCACGTTGCCGTGATGTCTCTCTCTCCGTATCCCCCACGTTGCCGCGGTGACTCTCTCTCCGTGTCCCCTACGTTGCCGTGATGTCTCTCTCTCCGTATCCCCCACATTGCCGTGATGTCTCTCTCTCCGTATCCCCCACATTGCCGTGATGTCTCTCTCTCTCCGTATCCCCCACATTGCCGTGATGTCTCTCTCTCCGTATCCCCCACATTGCCGTGATGTCTCTCTCTCTGTATCCCCCACATTGCCGTGATGTCTCTCTCTCTGTATCCCCCACATTGCCGTGATGTCTCTCTCTCCGTATCCCCCACATTGCCGTGATGTCTCTCTCTCCGTATCCCCCACATTGCCGTGATGTCTCTCTCCGTATCCCCCACATTGCCGTGATGTCTCTCTCCGTATCCCCCACATTGCCGTGATGTCTCTCTCTCCGTATCCCCCACATTGCCGTGATGTCTCTCTCTCTCTGTATCCCCCACATTGCCGTGATGTCTCTCTCTCCGTATCCCCCACATTGCCGTGATGTCTCTCTCCGTATCCCCCACATTGCCGTGATGTCTCTCTCTCCGTATCCCCCACATTGCCGTGATGTCTCTCTCTCCGTATCCCCCACATTGCCGTGATGTCTCTCTCTCCGTATCCCCCACATTGCCGTGATGTCTCTCTCCGTGTCCCCCACATTGCCGCGGTGACTCTCTCTCCGTGTCCCCTACGTTGCCGCGGTGACTCTCTCTCCGTATCCCCCACATTGCCGTGATGTCTCTCTCTCCGTGTCCCCCACATTGCCGTGATGTCTCTCTCTCCGTATCCCCCACATTGCCGTGATGTCTCTCTCTCCGTATCCCCCACATTGCCGTGATGTCTCTCTCTCTCCGTGTCCCCCACGTTGCCGCGGTGACTCTCTCTCCGTGTCCCCGACGTTGCCGCGGTGACTCTCCGTGTCCCCCACATTGCCGTGATGTCTCTCTCTCCGTATCCCCCACATTGCCGTGATGTCTCTCTCTCCGTATCCCCCACATTGCCGTGATGTCTCTCTCTCCGTATCCCCCACATTGCCGTGATGTCTCTCTCTCCGTATCCCCCACATTGCCGTGATGTCTCTCTCTCTCCGTTTCCCCCACATTGCCGTGATGTCTTTCTCCGTATCCCCCACATTGCCGTGATGTCTCTCTCTCCGTATCCCCCACGTTGCCGTAATGTCTCTCTCTCTCTCCGTATCCCCCACATTGCCGTGATGTCTCTCTCTCTGTATCCCCCACATTGCCGTGATGACTCTCTCTCCGTATCCCCCACATTGCCGTGATGTGTCTCTCTCTCCGTGTCCCCCACGTTGCCGCGGTGACTCTCTCTCCGTATCCCCCACATTACCGTGATGTCTCTCTCTCCGTCTCCCCCACATTGCCGTGATGTCTCTCTCTCTCCGTATCCCCCACATTGCCGTGATGTCTCTCTCCGTATCCCCCACATTGCCGTGATGTCTCTCTCTCCGTATCCCCCACATTGCCGTGATGTCTCTCTCCGTATCCCCCACATTGCCGTGATGTCTCTCTCTCCGTATCCCCCACATTGCCGTGATGTCTCTCTCTCCGTATCCCCCACATTGCCGTGATGTCTCTCTCTCCGTATCCCCCACATTGCCGTGATGTCTCTCTCTCCGTATCCCCCACATTGCCGTGATGTCTCTCTCCGTATCCCCCACATTGCCGTGATGTCTCTCCCCGTATCCCCCACATTGCCGTGATGTCTCTCTGTCTGTATCCCCCACATTGCCGTGATGTCTCTCTCTCCGTATCCCCCACATTGCCGTGATGTCTCTCTCTCTCTGTATCCCCTACATTGCCGTGATGTCTCTCTCCGTATCCCCCACATTGCCGTGATGTCTCTCTCTCCGTATCCCCCACATTGCCGTGATGTCTCTCTCTCTCTGTATCCCCCACATTGCCGTGATGTCTCTCTCTCCGTATCCCCCACATTGCCGTGATGTCTCTCTCTCTCTGTATCCCCCACATTGCCGTGATGTCTCTCTCTGTATCCCCCACATTGCCGTGATGTCTCTCTCCGTATCCCCCACATTGCCGTGATGTCTCTCTCCGTATCCCCCACATTGCCGTGATGTCTCTCTCTCCGTATCCCCCACATTGCCGTGATGTCTCTCTCCGTATCCCCCACGTTGCCGTGATGTCTCTCTCTCCGTATCCCCCACATTGCCGCGGTGACTCTCTCTCCGTGTCCCCTACGTTGCCGTGATGTCTCTCTCTCCGTATCCCCCACATTGCCGTGATGTCTCTCTCTCCGTATCCCCCACATTGCCGTGATGTCTCTCTCTCTCCGTATCCCCCACATTGCCGTGATGTCTCTCTCTCCGTATCCCCCACATTGCCGTGATGTCTCTCTCTCTGTATCCCCCACATTGCCGTGATGTCTCTCTCTCCGTATCCCCCACATTGCCGTGATGTCTCTCTCTCCGTATCCCCCACATTACCGTGATGTCTCTCTCTCCGTATCCCCCACATTGCCGTGATGTCTCTCTCCGTATCCCCCACATTGCCGTGATGTCTCTCTCTCCGTATCCCCCACATTGCCGTGATGTCTCTCTCTCTCTGTATCCCCCACATTGCCGTGATGTCTCTCTCTCCGTATCCCCCACATTGCCGTGATGTCTCTCTCCGTATCCCCCACATTGCCGTGATGTCTCTCTCTCCGTATCCCCCACATTGCCGTGATGTCTCTCTCTCCGTATCCCCCACATTGCCGTGATGTCTCTCTCTCCGTATCCCCCACGTTGCCGTGATGTCTCTCTCCGTGTCCCCCACATTGCCGCGGTGACTCTCTCTCCGTGTCCCCTACGTTGCCGCGGTGACTCTCTCTCCGTGTCCCCCACATTGCCGTGATGTCTCTCTCTCCGTGTCCCCCACATTGCCGTGATGTCTCTCTCTCCGTATCCCCCACATTGCCGTGATGTCTCTCTCTCCGTGTCCCCCACATTGCCGTGATGTCTCTCTCTCTCCGTGTCCCCCACGTTGCCGCGGTGACTCTCTCTCCGTGTCCCCGACGTTGCCGCGGTGACTCTCCGTGTCCCCACATTGCCGTGATGTCTCTCTCTCCGTATCCCCCACATTGCCGTGATGTCTCTCTCTCCGTATCCCCCACATTGCCGTGATGTCTCTCTCTCCGTATCCCCCACATTGCCGTGATGTCTCTCTCCGTATCCCCCACATTGCCGTGATGTCTCTCTCTCTCTCCGTGTCCCCTACGTTGCCGTGATGTCTCTCTCCGTGTCCCCCACGTTGCCGTGATGTCTCTCTCCGTATCCCCCACATTGCCGTGATGTCTCTCTCCGTATCCCCCACATTGCCGTGATGTCTCTCTCTCCGTATCCCCCACATTGCCGTGATGTCTCTCTCCGTATCCCCCACGTTGCCGTGATGTCTCTCTCTCCGTATCCCCCACATTGCCGCGGTGACTCTCTCTCCGTGTCCCCTACGTTGCCATGATGTCTCTCTCTCCGTATCCCCCACATTGCCGTGATGTCTCTCTCTCCGTATCCCCCACATTGCCGTGATGTCTCTCTCTCTCCGTATCCCCCACATTGCCGTGATGTCTCTCTCTCCGTATCCCCCACATTGCCGTGATGTCTCTCTCTCCGTATCCCCCACATTGCCGTGATGTCTCTCTCTCTGTATCCCCCACATTGCCGTGATGTCTCTCTCTCCGTATCCCCCACATTGCCGTGATGTCTCTCTCTCCGTATCCCCCACATTACCGTGATGTCTCTCTCTCCGTATCCCCCACATTGCCGTGATGTCTCTCTCCGTATCCCCCACATTGCCGTGATGTCTCTCTCCGTATCCCCCACATTGCCGTGATGTCTCTCTCTCCGTATCCCCCACATTGCCGTGATGTCTCTCTCTCTCTGTATCCCCCACATTGCCGTGATGTCTCTCTCTCCGTATCCCCCACATTGCCGTGATGTCTCTCTCCGTATCCCCCACATTGCCGTGATGTCTCTCTCTCCGTATCCCCCACATTGCCGTGATGTCTCTCTCTCCGTATCCCCCACATTGCCGTGATGTCTCTCTCTCCGTATCCCCCACGTTGCCGTGATGTCTCTCTCCGTGTCCCCCACATTGCCGCGGTGACTCTCTCTCCGTGTCCCCTACGTTGCCGCGGTGACTCTCTCTCCGTGTCCCCCACATTGCCGTGATGTCTCTCTCTCCGTGTCCCCCACATTGCCGTGATGTCTCTCTCTCCGTATCCCCCACATTGCCGTGATGTCTCTCTCTCCGTATCCCCCACATTGCCGTGATGTCTCTCTCTCTCCGTGTCCCCCACGTTGCCGCGGTGACTCTCTCTCCGTGTCCCCGACGTTGCCGCGGTGACTCTCCGTGTCCCCCACATTGCCGTGATGTCTCTCTCTCCGTATCCCCCACATTGCCGTGATGTCTCTCTCTCCGTATCCCCCACATTGCCGTGATGTCTCTCTCTCCGTATCCCCCACATTGCCGTGATGTCTCTCTCTCCGTATCCCCCACATTGCCGTGATGTCTCTCTCCGTATCCCCCACATTGCCGTGATGTCTCTCTCTCTCTCCGTGTCCCCTACGTTGCCGTGATGTCTCTCTCCGTGTCCCCCACGTTGCCGCGGTGACTCTCTCTCTGTATCCCCCACATTGCCGTGATGTCTCTCTCCGTGTCCCCTACGTTGCCGCGGTGACTCTCTCTGGGACTAAGTCTACATATTGATCGATGTTTATTTTGCTTCCTCTCCGTAATGTATCCAAACTCTCTGGTGCGGTGAATAAACTGTGCGATTAACCCATTCTTTTTCTTTCTCTGGTAACTGAACGTTAATTGTTTCCACCATTTTCTTTAAATCATGTTGAAATGATATTCAGGAATGTGCCCCCCCTGGGCCCTCCGACAGTGCGGCCCTCCCTCAGTGGCGCCCTGTATTGGGGATTGAACCCAGCACTTTTTCTCACTGAGGTTTCCGAGCAGGCCCTGGGACCAGATCAAAGAACAATCCAGCACAGGAACAGGCCCTTCGGCCCTCCAAGCCTGTTCCGGTCATGATACCAACCTTGGCCAAAACCCCTCAGCACTTCCTCGTGCCGTGTCCCTCGATACCCATCCTGTCCCTGTGTTTGTCAAGATGCCTTTTGAACGCCGTTAATGTATCTGCTTCACAACCTCCCCTGGCAACACGTTCCAGACACTCACCACCCTCTGCGTAAAAAACCTGCCTCGCACATCCCCTCTAAACTTTGCCCCACGGACCTTAAACCTGTGCCCCCTGGTGACTGGCCCCTCCACCTGGGAAAGAGTGCCTGCCCGTCCAATCTATCCATGCCCCTCATAATCTTGTCGACCTCTATCAGGTCGCCCCTCAACCTCCGTCTTTCTAATGAAAACAGTAAAGGACAGAAGGAGAATGCAGCAAAACATCAGGACAAAAATCTGCAAAAGATCATTCATGTTTTTAAACTTATTTATTTGTGCCAATCAAACACTCCCAGGACAGGTACAGCACGGGGTTAGATACAGAGTAAAGCTCCCTCTACACTGTCCCCATCAAACACTCCCAGGACAGGTACAGTACGTGGTTAGATACAGAGTAAAGCTCCCTCGACACTGTCCCCATCAAACACTCCCAGGACAGGTACAGCACAGGGTTAGATACAGAGTAAAGCTCCCTCTACACTGTCCCCATCAAACACTCCCAGGACAGGTACAGCATGGGGTTAGATACAGAGTAAAGCTCCCTCTACACTGTCCCCATCAAACACTCCCAGGACAGGTACAGCACGGGGATAGATACAGAGTAAAGCTCCCTCTACACTGTCCCCATCAAACACTCCCAGGACAGGTACAGCATGGGGTTAGATACAGAGTAAAGCTCCCTCTACACTGTCCCCATCAAACACTCCCAGGACAGGTACAGCACGGGGTTAGGTACAGAGTAAAGCTCCCTCTACACTGTCCCCATCAAACACTCCCAGGACAGGTACAGCACGGGGTTAGATACAGAGTAAAGCTTCCTCTACACTGACCCATCAAACACTCCCAGGACAGGTACAGAGTAAAGCTCCCTCTGCACTGTCCCCATCAAACACTCCCAGGACAGGTACAGCACGGGGTTAGATACAGAGTAAAGCTCCCTCTACACTGTCCCCATCAAACACTCCCAGGACAGGTACAGCACGGGGATAGATACAGAGTAAAGCTCCCTCGACACTGTCCCCATCAAACACTCCCAGGACAGGTACAGCACGGGGATAGATACAGAGTAAAGCTTCCTCTACACTGTCCCCATCAAACACTCCCAGGACAGGTACAGCACGGGGTTAGATACAGAGTAAAGCTCCCTCTACACTGTCCCCATCAAACACTCCCAGGACAGGTACAGCACGGGGTTAGATACAGAGTAAAGCTCCCTCTACACTGTCCCCATCAAACACTCCCAGGACAGGTACAGCACGGGGATAGATACAGAGTAAAGCTCCCTCTACACTGTCCCCATCAAACATTCCCAGGACAGGTACAGCACGGGGTTAGATACAGAGTAAAGCTCCCTCTACACTGTCCCCATCAAACACTCCCAGGACAGGTACAGCACGGGGATAGATAGGTATAAAATCACATACACACACCGACATACATACCCTAACCCCCACCAGGGGCAGATTGGTACCTGTTTTTAACTAATCAGAAATTAAAATTGACCTGTGCACCCCCCCCCCCCCCCCCCCCGGCCCCCCGCCCCCCCCCATCATTCCCCTTTCTGGGCCATGTTGACGTCGCTAATCAGACAATTCACCCTCCTCAGAGGGCAGAGCCCTGCCGTCAGGCTGTGGGATCCCAGCTCCAGGGCGGGATCGCCCTCTTTCCCCCTCCCGGAATCCTCGGCCCACTTTCCCATCTACTTGTCCCGCTTGTAGATCTTCTGGGCGAAGGAGAGGAAGACTTCTCGAGGTAGCTTTGTGCAGTGTTGGTTGATGAGGGTCAGGAGCCGCTGGTAGCTCTGCTTCTCGTACCGGGTGTAGATCCCGCGCACGTCCAGCTCCTCGTACAACGCCTTGACCTTCGCCGTCTTCTCTGGGTCATCCCTCCCGTAGTTATCCTATTGGAGCACAGTTAGAAATCTAAACATTCTCGTTGAAGCCTCACAGGAAGAGGCCATTCAGCACGGTGTTAGGGCCGCAGCCAACGTTAGTTGCGCAGCAAACCCAATCCCAGAGGGAAACTTGGCCAAAAGGCCATAACCTTTTTTGGGGGGAATTCTGATAAAAGAGAAGTTGCAAAAATTTGGGGATTTTAAAAGTAAAAGATTTATTAACAATATCGCAATCCTGGACCAGACCCTAACGGTTGCTGTCCAGGATACCCAGCAGAAACCCCAATATTTAATTTAATTTGCAAGACTGTGAGGGAAGGTAGCATTGTGGATAGCACAATTGCTTCACAGCTCCAGGATCCCAGGTTCGATTCCGGCTTGGGTTGCTGTCTGTGCGGAGTCTGCACGTCCTCCCCGTGTGTGCGTGGGTTTCCTCCGGGTGCTCCGGTTTCCTCCCACAGCCCAAAGATGTGCGGGTCAGGCGGATTGGCCATAGTGTCCAAAAAAGGTTAGGCGGGGTTACGGGCATAGGGTGCAGGTATGTGATTAGGTAGGGTGCTCATTCCAAGGGCTGGTGAAGACTCGATGGGCTGAATGGCCTCCTTCTGCACTGTAAATCCTATGATTCTATGAATTACATTGTTCTCAACAAACCATTGAACTTAACGCTTCCAAAATATAAAAAAACTTTCACGTTTTTCCGATTTCCCCCACATTTGGGATCAAAGACAATTTCATGACCTTCTCTTGGTTATTCCAGAGGTCCTTGAAATTTAAGAGCTGAAAGAAATGTCCATCTACATCCCCTAATGCAAATTTCTAACTTTACTTATTTATTTCTAAAAGCCACTACGACAATGGCTTTGTTACAAATGCGTGCATTTAACACCTTTATCCTTTGCATCTCTCACTTTAAAGGAGAGCGAGGTGGAGAGGTTTAGGGAGTGAATTCCAATGCTTAGGGGGCACCCCCCAGGCAGCTGAAAATACGTCCGTCAATTATGGAGCGATGGGAATCGGGGATGCGTAACAGAGTTGAATTGGATGAGCACAGAGATAGGGAGGGGGTGGAGGGGCTGGAGGAGGTTACAGAGATAGGGAGGGGGTGGAGGGGCTGGAGGAGGTTACAGAGATAGGGAGGGGGGTGTAGGGGCTGGAGGAGGTTACAGAGATAGGGAGGGGGTGTAGGGGCTGGGGGAGGTTACAGAGATAGGGAGGGGTGGAGGGGCTGGAGGAGGTTACAGAGATAGGGAGGGGGTGTAGAGACTGGAGGAGGTTACAGAGATAGGGAGGGGGTGGAGGAGGTTACAGAGATAGGGAGGGGGTGTAGGGACTGGAGGAGGTTACAGAGATAGGGAGACGTGTAGGGACTGGAGGAGGTTACAGGGATAGGGAGGGGGTGTAGGGGCTGGAGGAGGATACAGGAATAGGGAGAGGTGTAGGGACTGGAGGAGGTTAGAGGGATAGGGAGAGGTGTAGGGACTGGAGGAGGTTACAGAGATAGGGAGGGGGTGTAGGGGCTGGAGGAGGTTACAGAGATAGGGAGGGGGTGTGGGGGCTGGAGAAGGTTACAGAGATAGGGAGAGGTGTAGGGGGCTGGAGGAGGTTACAGAGATAGGGAGAGGTGTAGGGGGCTGGAGGTGGTCAGAGATAGGGAGGGGGTGTAGGGGCTGGAGAAGGTTACAGAGATAGGGAGAGGTGTAGGGGGCTGGGGGAGGTTACAGAGATAGGGAAGGGGTGTAGGGACTGGAGGAGGTTACAGAGATAGAGAGGGGGTGTAGGGACTGGAGAAGGTTACAGAGATAGGGAGGGGGTGTAGGGGCTGGAGGAGGTTACAGAGATAGGGAGGAGGTGTAGGGACTGGAGGAGGTTACAGAGATAGGGAGGGGGTGTGGGGGCTGGAGGAGGTTACAGAGATAGGGAGCAGGTGTAGGGGACTGGAGGAGGTTACAGAGATAGGGAGGGGGTGGAGGGACTGGAGGAGGTTACAGCGATAGGGAGGGGTCATAGGGGGCTCGAGGAGGTTACAGATAGGGAGGGGGCGTAGGTGGCTGGAGGAGGTTACAGAGATAGGGAGGGGGTGTAAGGGCTGGAGGAAGTTACAGAGATAGGGAGGGGGTGGAGGGGCTGGAGGAGGTTACAGCGATAGGGAGGGGTCGTAGGGGGCTCGAGGAGGTTACAGATAGGGAGGGGGCGTAGGTGGCTGGAGGAGGTTACAGAGATAGGGAGGGGGTGTAGGGGCTGGAGGAGGTTACAGAGATAGGGAGGACGTGTAGGGGACTGGAGGAGGTTACAGAGATAAGGAGGGGGTGTAGGGGCTGGAGGTTACAGAGATAGGGAGGGGGTGTAGGGACTGGAGGTTACAGAGATAGGGAGGGGGTGTGGGGGCTGGAGGAGGTTACAGAGATAGGGAGGGGGCGTAGGGGGCTGCAGGTTACAGAGATAGGGAGGGGGTGTGGGGGCTGGAGGAGGTTACAGAGATAGGGAGGGGGCGTAGGGGGCTGGAGGTTACAGCGATAGGGAGGGGGTGGAGGGTCTGGAGGAGGTTACAGAGATAGGGAGGGGGTGTTGGGTCTGGAGGTTACAGAGATAGGGAGGGGTGTGGCGGCTGGAGAAGGTTACAGAGATAGGGAGAGGTGTAGAGGGCTGGAGGAGGTTACAGAGATAGGGAGGGGGTGTAGGGGCTGGAGGTTACAGAGATAGGGAGGGTGTTTGGGGGCTGGAGAAGGTTACAGAGATAGGGAGAGGTGTAGGGGGCTGGAGGAGGTTACAGAGATAAGGAGGGGGTGTAGGGGCTGGAGGAGGTTGCAGAGATAGGGAGGGGCTGGAGGAGGTTACAGCGATAGGGAGGGGTCGTAGGGGGCTCAAGTAGGTTACAGATAGGGAGGGGGCGTAGGTGGCTGGAGGAGGTTACAGAGATAGGGAGGGGGTGTAGGGGCTGGAGGAGGTTACAGAGATAGGGAGGACGTGTAGGGGACTGGAGGAGGTTACAGAGATAAGGAGGGGGTGTAGGGGCTGGAGGTTACAGAGATAGGGAGGGGGTGTGGGGGCTGGAGGAGGTTACAGAGATAGGGAGGGGGCGTAGGGGGCTGGAGGAGGTTACAGCGATAGGGAGGGCGTGGAGGGTCTGGAGGAGGTTACAGAGATAGGGAGGGGGTGTTGGGTCTGGAGGTTACAGAGATAGGGAGGGGTGTGGCGGCTGGAGGTTATAGCGATAGGGAGGGATGTGGGGGCTGGAGAAGGTTACAGAGATAGGGAGAGGTGTAGAGGGCTGGAGGAGGTTACAGAGATAGGGAGGGGGTGTAGGGACTGGAGGAGGTTACAGAGATAGGGAGGGGGTGTAGGGGCTGGAGGAGGTTACAGAGATAGGGAGGGGGTGTAGGGACTGGAGGAGGTTACAGAGACAGTGAGGGAGTGTAGGGACTGGAGGAGGTTACAGAGATAGTGAGGGAGTGTAGGGGCTGGAGGAGGTTACAGAGATAGGGAGGGGGTGGAGGGGCTGGAGGAGGTTACAGCGATAGAACATAGAACATAGAACAATACAGCGCAGTACAGGCCCTTCGGCCCACGATGTTGCACCGAAACAAAAGCCATCTAACCTACACTATGCCATTATCATCCATATGTTTATCCAATAAACTTTTAAATGCCCTCAATGTTGGCGAGTTCACTACTGTAGCAGGTAGGGCATTCCACGGCCTCACTACTCTTTGCGTAAAGAAAAGGGGTCGTAGGGGGCTGGAGGAGGTTACAGATAGGGAGGGGGCGTAGGTGGCTGGAGGAGTATACAGAGATAGGGAGGACGTGTAGGGGACTGGAGGAGGCTACAGAGATAAGGAGGGGGTGTTGGGACTGGAGGTTACAGAGATAGGGAAGGGGTGTGGGGGCTGGAGGAGGTTACAGCGATAGGGAGGGGTCGTAGGGGGCTCGAGGAGGTTACAGATAGGGAGGGGGCGTAGGTGGCTGGAGGAGGTTACAGAGATAGGGAGGGGGTGTAGGGGCTGGAGGAGGTTACAGAGATAGGGAGGACGTGTAGGGGACTGGAGGAGGTTACAGAGATAAGGAGGGGGTGTAGGGGCTGGAGGAGGTTACAGAGATAGGGAGGGGGTGGAGGGGCTGGAGGAGGTTACAGAGATAGGGAGGGGGTGTAGGGACTGGAGGAGGTTACAGAGACAGTGAGGGAGTGTAGGGACTGGAGGAGGTTACAGAGATAGTGAGGGAGTGTAGGGGCTGGAGGAGGTTACAGAGATAGGGAGGGGGTGGAGGGGCTGGAGGAGGTTACAGCGATAGAACATAGAACATAGAACAATACAGCGCAGTACAGGCCCTTCGGCCCACGATGTTGCACCGAAACAAAAGCCATCTAACCTACACTATGCCATTATCATCCATATGTTTATCCAATAAACTTTTAAATGCCCTCAATGTTGGCGAGTTCACTACTGTAGCAGGTAGGGCATTCCACGGCCTCACTACTCTTTGCGTAAAGAAAAGGGGTCGTAGGGGGCTGGAGGAGGTTACAGATAGGGAGGGGGCGTAGGTGGCTGGAGGAGTATACAGAGATAGGGAGGACGTGTAGGGGACTGGAGGAGGCTACAGAGATAAGGAGGGGGTGTTGGGACTGGAGGTTACAGAGATAGGGAAGGGGTGTGGGGGCTGGAGGAGGTTACAGCGATAGGGAGGGGTCGTAGGGGGCTCGAGGAGGTTACAGATAGGGAGGGGGCGTAGGTGGCTGGAGGAGGTTACAGAGATAGGGAGGGGGTGTAGGGGCTGGAGGAGGTTACAGAGATAGGGAGGACGTGTAGGGGACTGGAGGAGGTTACAGAGATAAGGAGGGGGTGTAGGGGCTGGAGGAGGTTACAGAGATAGGGAGGGGGTGGAGGGGCTGGAGGAGGTTACAGCGATAGAACATAGAACATAGAACATAGAACAATACAGCGCAGTACAGGCCCTTCGGCCCACGATGTTGCACCGAAACAAAAGCCATCTAACCTACACTATGCCATTATCATCCATATGTTTATCCAATAAACTTTTAAATGCCCTCAATGTTGGCGAGTTCACTACTGTAGCAGGTAGGGCATTCCACGGCCTCACTACTCTTTGCGTAAAGAAAAGGGGTCGTAGGGGGCTGGAGGAGGTTACAGATAGGGAGGGGGCGTAGGTGGCTGGAGGAGTATACAGAGATAGGGAGGACGTGTAGGGGACTGGAGGAGGCTACAGAGATAAGGAGGGGGTGTTGGGACTGGAGGTTACAGAGATAGGGAAGGGGTGTGGGGGCTGGAGGAGGTTACAGCGATAGGGAGGGGTCGTAGGGGGCTCGAGGAGGTTACAGATAGGGAGGGGGCGTAGGTGGCTGGAGGAGGTTACAGAGATAGGGAGGGGGTGTAGGGGCTGGAGGAGGTTACAGAGATAGGGAGGACGTGTAGGGGACTGGAGGAGGTTACAGAGATAAGGAGGGGGTGTAGGGGCTGGAGGTTACAGAGATAGGGAGGGGGTGTGGGGGCTGGAGGAGGTTACAGAGATAGGGAGGGGGCGTAGGGGGCTGGAGGAGGTTACAGCGATAGGGAGGGGGTGGAGGGTCTGGAGGAGGTTACAGAGATAGGGAGGGGGTGTTGGGTCTGGAGGTTACAGAGATAGGGAGGGGTGTGGGGGCTGGAGAAGGTTACAGAGATAGGGAGAGGTGTAGAGGGCTGGAGGAGGTTACAGAGATAGGGAGGGGGTGTAGGGACTGGAGGAGGTTACAGAGATAGGGAGGGGGTGTAGGGACTGGAGGAGGTTACAGAGATAGGGAGGGGGTGTAGGGACTGGAGGAGGTTACAGAGATAGTGAGGGAGTGTAGGGGCTGGAGGAGGTTACAGAGATAGGGAGGGGGTGGAGGGGCTGGAGGAGGTTACAGCGATAGGGAGGGGTCGTAGGGGGCTGGAGGAGGTTACAGATAGGGAGGGGGCGTAGGTGGCTGGAGGAGTATACAGAGATAGGGAGGACGTGTAGGGGACTGGAGGAGGCTACAGAGATAAGGAGGGGGTGTTGGGACTGGAGGTTACAGAGATAGGGAAGGGGTGTGGGGGCTGGAGGAGGTTACAGAGATAGGGACGGGGTGTGGGGGCTGGAGGAGGTTACAGAGATAGGGAGGGGGCGTAGGGGGCTGGAGGAGGTTACAGTGATAGGGAGGGGGTGTAGGGGCTGGAGGAGGTTACAGCGATAGGGAGGGGGTAGAGGGTCTGGAGGAGGTTACAGAGATAGGGAGGGGGTGTTGGGTCTGGAGGTTACAGAGATAGGGAGGGGTGTGGGGGCTGGAGGTTACAGCGATAGGGAGGGATGTGGGGGCTGGAGGAGGTTACAGAGATAGGGAGGGGGTAGAGGGGCTGGAGGAGGTTACAGCGATAGGGAGGGTGTGCAGGGGCTGGAGGAGGTTGGAGAGATAGGGAGGGGGTGTTGGGTCTGGAGGTTACAAAGATAGGGAGGGGGTGTGGGGACTGTAGGAGGTTACAGAGATAGGGAGGGGGTGTGGGGGCTGGAGAAGGTTACAGAGATAGGGAGAGGTGTAGGGGGCTGGAGGAGGTTACAGAGATAGGGAGAGGTGTAGGGGGCTGGAGGTGGTCAGAGATAGGGAGGGGGTGTAGGGGCTGGAGAAGGTTACAGAGATAGGGAGAGGTGTAGGGGGCTGGGGGAGGTTACAGAGATAGGGAAGGGGTGTAGGGACTGGAGGAGGTTACAGAGATAGAGAGGGGGTGTAGGGACTGGAGAAGGTTACAGAGATAGGGAGGGGGTGTAGGGGCTGGAGGAGGTTACAGAGATAGGGAGGAGGTGTAGGGACTGGAGGAGGTTACAGAGATAGGGAGGGGGTGTGGGGGCTGGAGGAGGTTACAGAGATAGGGAGCGGGAGAAGGGGACTGGAGGAGGTTACAGAGATAGGGAGGGGGTGGAGGGACTGGAGGAGGTTACAGCGATAGGGAGGGGGTGTAGGGACTGGAGGAGGTTACAGAGACAGTGAGGGAGTGTAGGGACTGGAGGAGGTTACAGAGATAGTGAGGGAGTGTAGGGGCTGGAGGAGGTTACAGAGATAGGGAGGGGGTGGAGGGGCTGGAGGAGGTTACAGCGATAGGGAGGAGTCGTAGGGGGCTGGAGGAGGTTACAGATAGGGAGGGGGCGTAGGTGGCTGGAGGAGTATACAGAGATAGGGAGGACGTGTAGGGGACTGGAGGAGGCTACAGAGATAAGGAGGGGGTGTTGGGACTGGAGGTTACAGAGATAGGGAAGGGGTGTGGGGGCTGGAGGAGGTTACAGAGATAGGGACGGGGTGTGGGGGCTGGAGGAGGTTACAGAGATAGGGAGGGGGCGTAGGGGGCTGGAGGAGGTTACAGTGATAGGGAGGGGGTGTAGGGGCTGGAGGAGGTTACAGCGATAGGGAGGGGGTAGAGGGTCTGGAGGAGGTTACAGAGATAGGGAGGGGGTGTTGGGTCTGGAGGTTACAGAGATAGGGAGGGGAGTGGGGGCTGGAGGTTACAGCGATAGGGAGGGATGTGGGGGCTGGAGGAGGTTACAGAGATAGGGAGGGGGTAGAGGGGCTGGAGGAGGTTACAGCGATAGGGAGGGTGTGCAGGGGCTGGAGGAGGTTGGAGAGATAGGGAGGGGGTGTTGGGTCTGGAGGTTACAGAGATAGGGAGGGGGTGTGGGGACTGTAGGAGGTTACAGTGATAGGGAGGGGGTGTAGGGGCTGGAGGAGGTTACAGAGATAGGGAGGGGGTGTGGGGGCTGGAGAAGGTTACAGAGATAGGGAGAGGTGTAGGGGGCTGGAGGAGGTTACAGAGATAGGGAGAGGTGTAGGGGGCTAGAGGTGGTCAGAGATAGGGAGGGGGTGTAGGGGCTGGAGAAGGTTACAGAGATAGGGAGAGGTGTAGGGGGCTGGGGGAGGTTACAGAGATAGGGAAGGGGTGTAGGGACTGGAGGAGGTTACAGAGATAGAGAGGGGGTGTAGGGACTGGAGAAGGTTACAGAGATAGGGAGGGGGTGTAGGGGCTGGAGCAGGTTACAGAGATAGGGAGGAGGTGTAGGGACTGGAGGAGGTTACAGAGATAGGGAGGGGGTGTGGGGGCTGGAGGAGGTTACAGAGATAGGGAGCGGGTGTAGGGGACTGGAGGAGGTTACAGAGATAGGGAGGGGGTGGAGGGACTGGAGGAGGTTACAGCGATAGGGAGGGGTCGTAGGGGGCTCGAGGAGGTTACAGATCGGGAGGGGGCGTAGGTGGCTGGAGGAGGTTACAGAGATAGGGAGGGGGTGTAGGGGCTGGAGGAAGTTACAGAGATAGGGAGGGGGTGGAGGGGCTGGAGGAGGTTACAGCGATAGGGAGGGGTCGTAGGGGGCTCGAGGAGGTTACAGATAGGGAGGGGGCGTAGGTGGCTGGAGGAGGTTACAGAGATAGGGAGGGGGTGTAGGGGCTGGAGGAGGTTACAGAGATAGGGAGGACGTGTAGGGGACTGGAGGAGGTTACAGAGATAAGGAGGGGGTGTAGGTACTGGAGGTTACAGAGATAGGGAGGGGGTGTGGGGACTGGAGGTTACAGAGATAGGGAGGGGGCGTAGGGGGCTGGAGGTTACAGAGATAGGGAGGGGGTGTGGGGGCTGGAGGAGGTTACAGAGATAGGGAGGGGGCGTAGGGGGCTGGAGGAGGTTACAGCGATAGGGAGGGGGTGGAGGGTCTGGAGGAGGTTACAGAGATAGGGAGGGGTGTGGCGGCTGGAGAAGGTTACAGAGATAGGGAGAGGTGTAGAGGGCTGGAGGAGGTTACAGAGATAGGGAGGGGGTGTAGGGGCTGGAGGTTACAGAGATAGGGAGGGGGTGTGGGGGCTGGAGAAGGTTACAGAGATAGGGAGAGGTGTAGGGGGCTGGAGGAGGTTACAGAGATAGGGAGGGGGTGTAGGGGCTGGAGGAGGTTACAGAGATAGGGAGGGGTGGAGGGGCTGGAGGAGGTTACAGCGATAGGGAGGGGTCGTAGGGGGCTCGAGGAGGTTACAGATAGGGAGGGGGCGTAGGTGGCTGGAGGAGGTTACAGAGATAGGGAGGGGGTGTAGGGGCTGGAGGAGGTTACAGAGATAGGGAGGACGTGTAGGGGACTGGAGGAGGTTACAGAGATAAGGAGGGGGTGTAGGGGCTGGAGGTTACAGAGATAGGGAGGGGGTGTAGGGACTGGAGGTTACAGAGATAGGGAGGGGGTGTGGGGGCTGGAGGAGGTTACAGAGATAGGGAGGGAGCGTAGGGGGCTGGAGGAGGTTACAGCGATAGGGAGGGGGTGGATGGTCTGGAGGAGGTTACAGAGATAGGGAGGGGGTGTTGGGTCTGGAGGTTACAGAGAAAGGGAGGGGGTGTAGGGACTGGAGGAGGTTACAGAGACAGTGAGGGAGTGTAGGGACTGGAGGAGGTTACAGAGATAGTGAGGGAGTGTAGGGGCTGGAGGAGGTTACAGAGATAGGGAGGGGGTGGAGGGGCTGGAGGAGGTTACAGCGATAGGGAGGGGTCGTAGGGGGCTGGAGGAGGTTACAGATAGGGAGGGGGCGTAGGTGGCTGGAGGAGTATACAGAGATAGGGAGGACGTGTAGGGGACTGGAGGAGGCTACAGAGATAAGGAGGGGGTGTTGGGACTGGAGGTTACAGAGATAGGGAAGGGGTGTGGGGGCTGGAGGAGGTTACAGAGATAGGGACGGGGTGTGGGGGCTGGAGGAGGTTACAGCGATAGGGAGGGGGTGTTGGGTCTGGAGGTTACAGAGATAGGGAGGGGTGTGGGGGCTGGAGGTTACAGCGATAGGGAGGGATGTGGGGGCTGGAGGAGGTTACAGAGATAGGGAGGGGGTAGAGGGGCTGGAGGAGGTTGGAGAGATAGGGAGGGGGTGTTGGGTCTGGACGTTACAGAGATAGGGAGGGGGTGTAGGGACTGGAGGAGGTTACAGAGATAGGGAGGGGGTGTCGGGGCTGGAGGAGGTTACAGAGATAGGGAGGGGGTGTAGTGTCTGGAGGAGGTTACAGAGATAGGGAGGGGGTGTAGGGGCTGGAGGGGGTTACAGAAATAGGGAGGGGGTGTGGGGGCTGGATGAGGTTACAGAGATAGGGAGGGGGTGTAGGATCTGGAGGAGGTTACAGAGATAGGGAGGGGGTGTAGGGGCTGGAGGAGGTTACAGAGATAGGGAGGGGGTGTAGGGGCTGGAGGAGGTTACAGAGATAGGGAGGGGGTGTAGGGGCTGGAGGAGGTTACAGAGATAGGGAGGGGGTGTGGGGGGCTGGAGGAGGTTACAGAGATAGGGAGGGGGTGTGGGGGCTGGAGGAGGTTACAGAGATAGGGAGGGGGTGTAGGTGCTGGAGGAGGTTACAGAGATAGGGAAGGGGTGTAGGGACTGGAGGAGGTTACAGAGATAGGGAAGGGGTGTAGGGACTGGAGGAGGTTACAGAGATAGGGAGAGGTGTAGGGACTGGAGGAGGTTACAGGGATAGGGAGGGGGTGTAGGGGCTGGAGGAGGATACAGGAATAGGGAGAGGTGTAGGGACTGGAGGAGGTTACAGGGATAGGGAGGGGGTGTAGGGACTGGAGGGGGTTACAGAGTTAGGGAGGGGGTGTAGGGACTGGAGGGGGTTACAGAGTTAGGGAGGGGGTGTAGGGACTGGAGGAGGTTACAGAGATAGGGAGGGGGTGTAGGGAGATGGAGGAGGTTACAGAGATAGGGAGAGGTGTAGGGACTGGAGGAGGTTACAGAGATAGGGAGGGAGTGTAGGGGCTGGAGGAGGTTACAGAGATAGGGAGGGGGTGTGGGGGCTGGAGAAGGTTACAGAGATAGGGAGAGGTGTAGGGGGCTGGAGGAGGTTACAGAGATAGGGAGAGGGTGTAGGGACTGGAGGAGGTTACAGAGATAGGGAGAGGTGGAGGGGGTTGGAGGGGGTCAGAGATAGGGAGGGGGTGTAGGGGCTGGAGAAGGTTACAGAGATAGGGAGAGGTGTAGGGGGCTGGGGGAGGTTACAGAGAGAGGGAGGGGGTGTAGGGGCTGGAGGAGGTTACAGAGATAGGGAGGGGGTGTAGGGGCTGGAGGAGGTTACAGAGATAGGGAGGGGGTGTAGGGACTGGAGGAGGTTACAGAGATAGACAGGGGGTGTAGGGACTGGAGAAGGTTACAGAGATAGGGAGGAGGTATAGGGACTGGAGGAGGTTACAGTGATAGGGAGGGGGTGTGGGGGCTGGAGGAGGTTACAGAGATAGGGAGCGGGTGTAGGGGGCTGGAGGAGGTTACAGAGATAGGGAGGGGGTGGAGGGGCTGGAGGAGGTTACAGCGATAGGGAGGGGTCGTAGGGGGCTCGAGGAGGTTACAGATAGGGAGGGGGCGTAGGTGGCTGGAGGAGGTTACAGAGATAGGGAGGGGGTGTCGGGGCTGGAGGAGGTTACAGAGATAGGGAGGACGTGTAGGGGACTGGAGGAGGTTACAGAGATAAGGAGGGGGTGTAGGGGCTGGAGGTTACAGAGATAGGGAGGGGGTGTAGGGACTGGAGGTTACAGAGATAGGGAGGGGGTGTGGGGGCTGGAGGAGGTTACAGAGATAGGGAGGGGGCGTAGGGGGCTGGAAGAGGTTACAGTGATAGGGAGGGGGTGTAGGGGCTGGAGGAGGTTACAGCGATAGGGAGGGGGTGGAGGGTCTGGAGGAGGTTACAGCGATAGGGAGGGATGTGGGGGCTGGAGAAGGTTACAGAGATAGGGAGAGGTGTAGAGGGCTGGAGGAGGTTACAGAGATAGGGAGGGGGTGTAGGGACTGGACGAGGTTACAGAGATAGGGAGGGGGTGTAGGGACTGGAGGAGGTTACAGAGATAGGGAGGGGGTGTAGGGACTGGAGGAGGTTACAGAGATAGGGAGGGGGTGTAGGGACTGGAGGAGGTTACAGAGACAGTGAGGGAGTGTAGGGGCTGGAGGAGGTTACAGAGATAGGGAGGGGGTGTAGGGACTGGAGGAGGTTACAGAGATAGTGAGGGAGTGTAGGGGCTGGAGGAGGTTACAGCGATAGGGAGGGGTCGTAGGGGGCTGGAGGAGGTTACAGATAGGGAGGGGGCGTAGGTGGCTGGAGGAGTATACAGAGAAAGGGAGGACGTGTAGGGGACTGGAGGAGGTTACAGAGATAGGGAGGGGGTGGAGGGGCTGGAGGAGGTTACAGCGATAGGGAGGGGTCGTAGGGGGCTGGAGGAGGTTACAGATAGGGAGGGGGCGTAGGTGGCTGGAGGAGTATACAGAGAAAGGGAGGACGTGTAGGGGACTGGAGGAGGTTACAGAGATAAGGAAGGGGTGTTGGGTCTGGAGGTTACAGAGATAGGGAAGGGGTGTGGGGGCTGGAGGAGGTTACAGAGATAGGGAGGGGGTGTAGGGGCTGGAGGTTACAGAGATAGGGACGGGGTGTGGGGGCTGGAGGAGGTTACAGAGATAGGGAGGGGGTGTTGGGTCTGGAGGTTACAGAGATAGGGAGGGGGTGTAGGGGCTGGAGGAGGTTACAGTGATAGGGAGGGGGTGTAGCGGCTGGGGGAGGTTACAGAGATAGGGAGGGGGCGTAGGGGGCTGGAGGAGGTTACAGTGATAGGGAGGGGGTGTAGGGGCTGGAGGAGGTTACAGCGATAGGGAGGGGGTGGAGGGTCTGGAGGAGGTTACAGAGATAGGGAGGGGGTAGAGGGGCTGGAGGAGGTTACAGCGATAGGGAGGGGTGTGCAGGGGCTGGAGGAGGTTGGAGAGATAGGGAGGGGGTGTTGGGTCTGGAGGTTACAGAGATAGGGAGGGGGTGTGGGGGGCTGGAGGAGGTTACAGAGATAGGGAGGGGGTGTGGGGGCTGGAGGAGGTTACAGAGATAGGGAGGGGGTGTAGGGGTGGAGGAGGTTACAGAGATAGGGAGGAGGGGTGGGGACGGTAAGAGGGTACAGAGATAGGGAGGGGGTGTGGTGGCTGGAGGAGGTTACAGAGATAGGGAGGGGGTGTAGGGCTGGAGGAGGTTACAGAGATAGGAGGGGGTGTGGGGGCTGGAGGAGGTTACAGAGATAGGGAGGGGGTGTAGGGGGCTGGAGGAGGTTACAGAGATAGGGAGGGGGGTGTAGGGGCTGGAGGAGGTTACAGAGATAGGGAGGGGGTGTAGGGACTGGAGGAGGTTACAGAGATAGGGAGGGGGTTTAGGGACTGGAGGAGGTTACGGAGATAGGGAGGGGGTGTAGGGGCTGGAGGAGGTTACAGAGATAGGGAGGGGGTGTACGGACTGGAGGAGGTTACGGAGATAGGGAGGGGGTGTAGGGGCTGGAGGAGGTTACAGAGATAGGGAGGGGGTGTCGGGGCTGGAGGAGGTTACAGACATAGGGAGGGGGTGTCGGGGCTGGAGGAGGTTACAGAGATAGGGAGGGGGTGTAGGGACTGGAGGAGGTTACAGAGATAGGGAGGGGGTGTAGGGGCTGGAGGAGGTTACAGAGATAGGGAGGGGGTGTAGGGGCTGGAGGAGGATACAGAGATAGGGAGCGGGTGTGGGGACGGTAAGAGGGTCACGGTGCCCGCCTCACCTCCAGAAGCTGCCTCTGAGCGGTGTTGACCCTCCCCAGGGCCTGGACCACCAGCCAGCTGCACTTGTTGTCCTGGATGTCGGTGCCAATCTTCCCAGTCACCTCCGGGTCCCCGTAGCAGTCCAGATAGTCATCCTGCAACAGACACCGGCAGCTCAGACCCATCGTCAGGGCAGCAATGCCAAACTCAAAACGCCCCTGCAGATTAAACCCATCCAAGCAGCTCGGAGACTGCAGCAGGCACACGGCTCTCACCTGGATCTGGAAGAACTCTCCCATCTCCAGCAGGATGGTCTTGGCCGAGACGTGTTCAACATCGCCGTCAATCCCCGCCTGCGGTAAGATTACACACACACACCTGGTAAATGTGGAGAGGGACCTGGGAAAACCGAAAGTCGCTCACGCGGGCCGGAAGATTCAAAGAGAGCGGAGAATTTAAACCGTGAACGCGGCAGGATTCCGAGGTGCGGAGGGATCTGGGCGGCAGAATTCCGAGGTGCAGAGGGATCTGGGCGGCAGAATTCAGAGATGCTGAGGGATCTGGGCGGCAGAATTCCGAGGTGCAGAGGGATCTGGGCGGCAGAATTCCGAGTTCCAGGGGGATCTGGGCGGCAGAATTCCGAGTTGCAGAGGGATCTGGGCGGCAGAATTCCGAGGTGCAGAGGGATCTGGGCGGCAGAATTCCGAGGTGCAGAGGGATCTGGGCGGCAGAATTCCGAGGTGCGGAGGGATCTGGGCGGCAGAATTCCGAGGTGCGGAGGGATCTGGGCGGCAGAATTCCGAGGTGCGGAGGGATCTGGGCGGCAGAATTCCGAGGTGCGGAGGGATCTGGGCGGCAGAATTCCGAGGTGCAGAGGGATCTGGGCGGCAGAATTCCGAGGTGCAGCAAGAAGCTAATGGAACGTCCAGAATCCGCACAGGGCAGGACGAGACGGCCGTCGGGTGAGGCTGCATCTCGAAGACAGCGAGACACAGGGAGCAATCTCGCTGTCTTTATTTAAAGGGGGGGGGGGGGGATGTAAATGCGTTGAAGACGGTTCAGAGGAGGTTTTTACTACATCGATATCTGGAGTGGGTAGGTGGTCTTACGTGGAAAAGTTGGACAATCTGGGCTTGTCTGCACAGGGGTTTCGGAGAGTGGGGGGAGATGGGGGGGTGGGGGGAGATGGGGGGGGGGGGCTCCCTTCCCGCGCCTCAACCCCCGCCCCGCCTCGACCCCCACCCGCGCCTCGACCCCTGCACTCGACACTCACCATGTACATAGCAGCAGCGACTGGGAGGTAAAAGCTGTAAAACGCCGTTTTGTACTTTACAATCGCCTTGTACCTGAGGAAGAAAAAGTGGCTCCATTCATCGCCAAAGGAATCACTCGCCTCCCCCCCCCCCTCGCACCCAGTCGTCCATTCAGCTGAGGTGGAGATTAGGTTTATTTGTCACGTGTGCGGAGGTAATGAAAAATGAAATGAAAACCGCTTATTGTCACAAGGAGGCTTCAAATGAAGTGACTGTGAGAAGCCCCTAGTCGCCACATTCCGGCGCCTGTTCGGGGAGGCTGGTACGGGAAGGTGAAAAGCACTGTTCTGAGCACAGTCCAGCCAGATTGTTCCGGATATGAAAACATGGGACATACTGAAGTTAACAGCTTCAAATTCCTAGGGGTGCACATCACCAAAAATCTCTCCTGGTCCACCCACGTCGACGCTACCACCAAGAAAGCACAACAGCGCCTATACTTCCTCAGGAAACTAAGGAAATTCGGCACGCCCACAGTGACTCTTACCAACTTTTACAGATGCACCATAGAAAGCATCCTATCTCGGGTGGCACAGCGGTTAGCACTGCTGCCTCATGGCGCCAGGGACCCAGGTTCAATCCCGGCCCCGGTCGCTGCCCGTGTGGAGTTTGCACATTCTCCCAGTGTCTGCGTGGGTCTCACCCCCACAGTCCAAAGATGTGCAGGGTAGGTGGATTGGCCACGCTAAGTTGCCCCTTAAGTGTCCAAAAGGTTTGGGTCGAAGTGGAGTACTATTTCCAAGGGTCAGTACAGGCTCGATGGGCCAAATGGGCCCCCTTTTGCACTGTAGAGGATCGATGGGTCTATTCTATGATTGACTCTGTCTACACCTCCCGCTGCCTTGGGAACATTAAAACATGCTGCTGTGCAGAGAGACCTGGGTGTGCTAGTGCATGAGTCGCAAAAAGTTGGTTTACAGGTGCAACAGGTGATTAAGAAGGCAAATGGAATTTTGTCCTTCATTGCTAGAGGGATGGAGTTTAAGACTAGGGAGCTTATGCTGCAATTGTAGAAGGTGTCAGTGAGGCCACACCTGGAGTATTGTGTTCAGTTTTGGTCTCCTTACCTGAGAAAGGGATTAAGGGTTCTGGTGTTCGGGCCAGAAAGTGGAGCTGAGTCCACAAAGATCAGCCATGATCTCATTGAATGGTGGAGCAGGCTCGAGGGGCCAGATGGCCGACTCCCGCTCCTAGTTCTTATGTTCTTATGAAAGCGGGCAGCATAATCAAAGACCCCTCCCACCCGGCTTACTCACTCTTCCGACTTCTTCCATCGGGCAGGAGATACAGAAGTCTGAGAACACGCACGAACAGACTCAAAAACAGCTTCTTCCCCGCTGTTACCAGACTCCTAAATGACCCTCTTATGGACTGATCTGATCTCTTCACACATCTTCTCTACTCAGTAGGACTGCAACTCTCCCTGGGACACAGGTTCTGATCCTGGCCAGGGAAATGTCTGCTGGGGTTTATCCCGGGATGTGGACGGTGGGAGATCTAACAGCACCGGGGTCACTCCGATATCGAGGGACAGATAGTGAGAGACTCCCGGCAAGCTGGGAGATGCATTCAAACGATGGTTAACGGAAAATGCTGGGTGAGCACTGACCTCTGTTCCGTGAATCGATCCAGTGTGATCTTGCTGGGCTGCGCAGTCATTAGGTCCAGTGCCTGGCCCAACTCCGTCTGGTAGGAGGTCTGGGATCGGGAAAGCAGAAACAATCCGTCACTCCCCATCCGTCCCTCCCCCTCCGTCCCTCCCCCCCGTCCCCCTCCGTCCCTCCCCGTCCCCCTCCGTCACTCCCCGTCACTCCCCGTCCCCCTCCGTCACTCCCCGTCCCCCTCCGTCACTCCCCGTCCCCCTCCGTCACTCCCCGTCCCCCTCCGTCACTCCCCGCCCCCCTCCGTCACTCCCCGCCCCCCTCCGTCACTCCCCGCCCCCCTCCGTCACTCCCCGCCCCCCTCCGTCACTCCCCGCCCCCCTCCGTCACTCCCCGCCCCCCTCCGTCACTCCCCGCCCCCCTCCGTCACTCCCCGTCCCCCTCCGTCACTCCCCGTCCCCCTCCGTCACTCCCCGTCCCCCTCCGTCACTCCCCGTCCCCCTCCGTCACTCCCCGTCCCCCTCCGTCACTCCCCGTCCCCCTCCGTCACTCCCCGTCCCCCTCCGTCACTCCCCGTCCCCCTCCGTCACTCCCCGTCCCCATCCGTCACTCCCCGTCCCCATCCGTCACTCCCCGTCCCCATCCGTCACTGCCTCCATCGTCCACACACACAAATACGCACTCACCCCCACACACACACAAATACGCAGGCACCCACACACACAATACGCACACGGCCACACACACACACAATACACACGTGCCCACACACAATACTCATGCGCCCCCCACACACACAATACGCACGTGCCCCACACACACACACAATACGCACGTACCCACACACAATACGCACGTACCCACACACAAATATGCAAGCCCCCACACACACACATACGCACGTGCCACGCACAAATATGCAAGCCCCACACACACACAAATACGCACGTGCCACGCACACACACAAATACGCACACCCACACACACATACAAATACGCACGCACACACACATACAAATACGCACGCCCACACACACATACAAATACGCATGCCCACACACACATACAAATACGCACGCCCACACACACATACAAATACACACGCACACACACACACACACAAATACGCACTCACCCCCACACACACACAAATACGCAGGCACCCACACACACAATACGCACACGGCCACACACACACACAATACACACGTGCCCACACACAATACGCATGCGCCCCCCACACACACAATACGCACGTGCCCCACACACAATATGCACGCGCCCCACACACAATATGCACGCGCCCCACACACAATATGCACGTGCCCCACACACAATATGCACGTGCCCCACACACACAATACGCACGTGCCCACACACAATACGCACGTGCCCACACACAATACGCACGTACCCACACACAATACGCACGTACCCACACACAATACGCACGTACCCACACACAAATATGCAAGCCCCCACACACACAAATACGCACGTGCCACGCACACATACAAATACGCACGTGCCACGCACACACAAATACGCACGTGCCACGCACACATACAAATACGCACGTGCCACGCACACATACAAATACGCACGTGCCACACACACATACAAATACGCACGTGCCACGCACACATACAAATACGCACGTGCCACGCACACATACAAATACGCACGTGCCACGCACACATACAAATACGCACGTGCCACGCACACATACAAATACGCACGTGCCACGCACACATACAAATACGCACGTGCCACGCACACATACAAATACGCACGTGCCACGCACACACACAAATACGCACACCCACACACACATACAAATACGCACGCCCACACACACATACAAATACACACGCCCACACACACATACAAATACACACGCCCACACACACATACAAATACACACGCCCACACACACATCCAAATACACACGCCCACACACACATCCAAATACACACGCCCACACACACATCCAAATACACACGCCCACACACACATACAAATACGCACGCCCACACACACACAAACACAGCACGAGCACCCCAACATCCACAGGCATTTGCAGGCATGTATTGCTCAAGGTGATCACTGGGTCGCAAGACATATTGGTCCTGGCTCATTCCCCAGCCAGCGAGCAGCCCCGTACCTGCAGGAACAGCTCCATCAGATTAACATAACAAGGTTGTCCTTTGCTGTACTTGCGAAGGAGCTGGTAGACCATGGACTCCAGGAGATAGGAGTCATTAATCGCATCTAGACCCACCCCTTCCTGAGAGAGGGAACGAGAGAGTTAAACACTGATCTCCACACACAGCACGATTCACAGGACACAGAGGCTCATCTGCAGCACTTCAGCTAAACATCCCGGCCCTAACCCCCTCACAGATCCCCGTGTGGGGGAATCACAGACACAGACCCCCGTCCCATCCCCGTGTGGGGGAATCACAGACCCCCGTCCCATCCCCGTGTGGGGGAATCACAGACCCCCGTCCCATCCCCGTGTGGGGGAATCACAGACCCCCGTCCCATCCCCGTGTGGGGGAATCACAGACCCCCGTCCCATCACCGTGTGGGGGAATCACAGACCCCCGTCCCATCACCGTGTGGGGGAATCACAGACCCCCGTCCCATCACCGTGTGGGGGAATCACAGACCCCCGTCCCATCACCGTGTGGGGGAATCACAGACCCCCGTCCCATCACCGTGTGGGGGAATCACAGACCCCCGTCCCATCCCCGTGTGGGGGAATCACAGACCCCCGTCCCGTCACCGTGTGGGGGAATCACAGACACAGACCCCCGTCCCGTCACCGTGTGGGGGAATCACAGACCCCCGTCCCATCACCGTGTGGGGTGAATCACAGACACAGACCCCCGTCCCGTCACCGTGCGGGGAAATCACAGACCCTGTCCCATCACCGTGTGGGGGAATCACAGACACAGACCCCCGTCCCATCACCGTGTGGGGGAATCACAGACCCCCGTCCCATCACCGTGTGGGGGAATCACAGACCCCCGTCCCATCACCGTGTGGGGGAATCACAGACCCCCGTCCCATCACCGTGTGGGGGAATCACAGACACAGACCCCCGTCCCGTCACCGTGCGGGGGAATCACAGACACAGACCCCCGTCCCGTCACCGTGCGGGGGAATCACAGACACAGACCCCCGTCCCGTCACCGTGCGGGGGAATCACAGACACAGACCCCCGTCCCGTCACCGTGCGGGGGAATCACAGACCCTGTCCCGTCACCGTGTGGGGGAATCACAGACCCCGTCCCATCACCGTGTGGGGGAATCACAGACCCCCGTCCCATCCCCGTGTGGGGGAATCACAGACACAGACCCCCGTCCCATCACCGTGTGGGGGAATCACAGACACAGACCCCCGTCCCATCAACGTGTGGGGGAATCACAGACGCCCGTCCCATCACCGTGTGGGGGAATCACAGACCCCCCGTCCCATCCCCGTGTGGGGGAATCACAGACACAGACCCACGTCCCATCACCGTGTGGGGGAATCACAGACACAGACCCCCGTCCCATCACCGTGTGGGGGAATCACAGACACAGACCCACGTCCCATCACCGTGTGGGGGAATCACAGACACAGACCCCCGTCCCATCACCGTGTGGGGGAATCACAGACACAGACCCCCGTCCCATCAACGTGTGGGGGAAATCACAGACGCCCGTCCCATCACCGTGTGGGGGAATCACAGACCCCCCGTCCCATCACCGTGTGGGGGAATCACAGACCCCCCGTCCTGTCACCAATTGGGGGAATCACAGACCCCTGTCCCATCACCATGTGGGGGAACCACAGACACAGACCCCCGTCACCATGTGGGGGAATCACAGACACAGACCCCCGTCACCATGTGGGGGAATCACAGACACAGACCCCCGTCCCGTCCCCGTGTGGGGGAATCACAGACACAGACCCCGTCCCGTCACCGTGTGGGGGAATCACAGACACAGACCCCCGTCCCGTCACCGTGTGGGGGAATCACAGACACAGACCCCCGTCCCGTCACCGTGTGGGGGAATCACAGACCCCCGTCCCGTCACCGTGTGGGGGAATCACAGACACAGACCCCCTGTCCCATCACCGTGTGGGGGAATCACAGACCCCCGTCCCGTCACCATGTGGGGGAATCACAGACCCCCGTCCCGTCACCATGTGGGGGAATCACAGACCCCCCCGTCCCATCACCGTGTGGTGGAATCACAGACCCCCGTGCCATCACCGTGTGGTGGAATCACAGACCCCCGTCCCATCACCGTGTGGGGGAATCACAGACACAGACCCCCCGTCCCATCACCGTGTGGGGGAATCACAGACCCCCCGTCCCATCACCGTGTGGGGGAATCACAGACACAGACCCCCGTCCCGTCACCGTGTGGGGGAATCACAGACCCCCGTCCCATCTCCGTGTGGTGGAATCACAGACCCCCGTCCCGTCACCGTGTGGGGGAATCACAGACACAGACCCCCCGTCCCATCACCGTGTGGGGGAATCACAGACCCCCCCGTCCCATCACCGTGTGGTGGAATCACAGACCCCCGTCCCATCACCGTCTGGGGGAATCACAGACACAGACCCCCGTCCCATCACCGTGTGGGGGAATCACAGACCCCCGTCCCATCACCGTGGGGGGGAATCACAGACCCCCCGTCCCATCACCGTGTGGTGGAATCACAGACCCCCGTCCCATTACCATGTGGGGGAATCACAGACCCCCGTCCCATCACCGTGTGGGGGAATCACAGACACAGATCCCCGTCACGTCACCGTGTGGGGGAATCACAGACACAGACCCCCGTCCCGTCACCGTGTGGGGGAATCACAGACCCCCGTCCCATCACCGTGTGGGGGAATCACAGACCCCCTGTCCCGTCACCGTGTGGGGGAATCACAGACCCCAGTCCCATCACCGTGTGGGGGAATCACAGACACAGACCCCCGTCCCGTCACCGTGTGGGGGAATCACAGACCCCAGTCCCATCACCGTGTGGGGGAATCACAGACCCCTGTCCCGTCACCGTGTGGGGGAATCACAGACACAGACCCCCGTCCCGTCACCGTGTGGGGGAATCACAGACACAGACCCCCGTCCCGTCACCGTGTGGGGGAATCACAGACACAGACCCCCTGTCCCGTCACCGTGTGGGGGAATCACAGACACAGACCCCCGTCCCGTCACCGTGTGGGGGAATCACAGACACAGACCCCCGTCCCGTCACCGTGTGGGGGAATCACAGACACAGACCCCCGTCCCGTCACCGTGTGGGGGAATCACAGACCCCAGTCCCATCACCGTGTGGGGGAATCACAGACCCCTGTCCCGTCACCGTGTGGGGGAATCACAGACACAGACCCCCGTCCCGTCACCGTGTGGGGGAATCACAGACACAGACCCCCGTCCCGTCACCGTGTGGGGGAATCACAGACACAGACCCCCTGTTCCGTCACCGTGTGGGGGAATCACAGACCCCCCCGTCCCATCACCGTGTGGGGGAATCACAGACCCCCGTCCCGTCACCGTGTGGGGGAATCACAGACTCCCGTCCCATCACCGTGAGGGGGAATCACAGACCCCCGTCCCGTCACCGTGTGGGGGAATCACAGACACAGACCCCCGTCCCATCCCCGTGTGGGGGAATCACAGACCCCCGTCCCATCACCGTGTGGGGGAATCACAGACCCCCGTCCCGTCACCGTGTGGGGTGAATCACAGACACAGACCCCCGTCCCGTCACGGTGTGGGGGAATCACAGACCCCCGTCCCGTCACCGTGCGGGGAAATCACAGACCCTGTCCCATCACCGTGTGGGGGAATCACAGACACAGACCCCCGTCCCATCACCGTGTGGGGGAATCACAGACCCCGTCCCATCACCGTGTGGGGGAATCACAGACCCCCGTCCCATCACCGTGTGGGGGAATCACAGACCCCCGTCCCATCACCGTGTGGGGGAATCACAGACACAGACCCCCGTCCCGTCACCGTGCGGGGGAATCACAGACACAGACCCCCGTCCCGTCACCGTGCGGGGGAATCACAGACACAGACCCCCGTCCCGTCACCGTGCGGGGGAATCACAGACCCTGTCCCGTCACCGTGTGGGGGAATCACAGACCCCGTCCCATCACCGTGTGGGGGAATCACAGACCCCCGTCCCATCCCCGTGTGGGGGAATCACAGACACAGACCCCCGTCCCATCACCGTGTGGGGGAATCACAGACACAGACCCCCGTCCCATCAACGTGTGGGGGAATCACAGACGCCCGTCCCATCACCGTGTGGGGGAATCACAGACCCCCCGTCCCATCCCCGTGTGGGGGAATCACAGACACAGACCCACGTCCCATCACCGTGTGGGGGAATCACAGACACAGACCCCCGTCCCATCACCGTGTGGGGGAATCACAGACACAGACCCCCGTCCCATCACCGTGTGGGGGAATCACAGACACAGACCCCCGTCCCATCAACGTGTGGGGGAAATCACAGACGCCCGTCCCATCACCGTGTGGGGGAATCACAGACCCCCCGTCCCGTCACCGTGAGGGGGAATCACAGACCCCCCGTCCTGTCACCAATTGGGGGAATCACAGACCCCTGTCCCATCACCATGTGGGGGAACCACAGACACAGACCCCCGTCACCATGTGGGGGAATCACAGACACAGACCCCCGTCACCATGTGGGGGAATCACAGACACAGACCCCCGTCCCGTCCCCGTGTGGGGGAATCACAGACACAGACCCCGTCCCGTCACCGTGTGGGGGAATCACAGACACAGACCCCCGTCCCGTCACCGTGTGGGGGAATCACAGACACAGACCCCCGTCCCGTCACCGTGTGGGGGAATCACAGACCCCC
The DNA here is from genome assembly GCF_047496885.1 of Scyliorhinus torazame. NCBI lineage: Eukaryota > Metazoa > Chordata > Chondrichthyes > Carcharhiniformes > Scyliorhinidae > Scyliorhinus > Scyliorhinus torazame. Next base: position 41,118,695 of record NC_092732.1, on the reverse strand, counting down.
GTCCCGTCACCGTGTGGGGGAATCACAGACACAGACCCCCTGTCCCATCACCGTGTGGGGGAATCACAGACCCCCGTCCCGTCACCATGTGGGGGAATCACAGACCCCCGTCCCGTCACCATGTGGGGGAATCACAGACCCCCCCGTCCCATCACCGTGTGGTGGAATCACAGACCCCCGTGCCATCACCGTGTGGTGGAATCACAGACCCCCGTCCCATCACCGTGTGGGGGAATCACAGACACAGACCCCCCGTCCCATCATCGTGTGGGGGAATCACAGACCCCCGTCCCGTCACCGTGTGGGGGAATCACAGACACAGACCCCCTGTCCCATCACCGTGTGGGGGAATCACAGACCCCCCCGTCCCATCACCGTGTGGTGGAATCACAGACCCCCGTCCCATCACCGTCTGGGGGAATCACAGACACAGACCCCCGTCCCATCACCGTGTGGGGGAATCACAGACCCCCGTCCCATCACCGTGGGGGGGAATCACAGACCCCCCGTCCCATCACCGTGTGGTGGAATCACAGACCCCCGTCCCATTACCATGTGGGGGAATCACAGACCCCCGTCCCATCACCGTGTGGGGGAATCACAGACACAGACCCCCGTCCCGTCACCGTGTGGGGGAATCACAGACACAGACCCCCGTCCCGTCACCGTGTGGGGGAATCACAGACCCCCGTCCCATCACCGTGTGGGGGAATCACAGACCCCCTGTCCCGTCACCGTGTGGGGGAATCACAGACCCCAGTCCCATCACCGTGTGGGGGAATCACAGACCCCCGTCCCATCACCGTGTGGGGGAATCACAGACCCCTGTCCCGTCACCGTGTGGGGGAATCACAGACACAGACCCCCGTCCCGTCACCGTGTGGGGGAATCACAGACACAGACCCCCGTCCCGTCACCGTGTGGGGGAATCACAGACACAGACCCCCGTCCCGTCCCCGTGTGGGGGAATCACAGACACAGACCCCGTCCCATCACCATGTGGGGGAATCACAGACCCCCGTCCCATCACCGTGTGGGGGAACCACAGACACAGACCCCCCCGTCCCATCACCGTGTGGAGGAATCACAGACCCCCGTCCCGTCACCATGTGGGGGAACCACAGACACAGACCCCCGTCCCATCACCGTGTGGGGGAATCACAGACACAGACCCCCTCGTCCCATCACCATGTGGGGGAATCACAGACCCCCGTCCCGTCACCATGTGGGGGAACCACAGACACAGACCCCCGTCCCATCACCGTGTGGGGGAATCACAGACACAGACCCCCCCGTCCCGTCACCGTGTGGAGGAATCACAGACCCCCCGTCCCGTCACCGTGTGGGGGAATCACAGACACAGACCCCCGTCCCGTCACCGTGTGGGGGAATCACAGACCCCGCCCCATCACCGTGTGGGGGAATCACAGACCCCCGTCCCGTCACCGTGTGGGGGAATCACAGACCCCCGTCCCATCACCGTGTGGGGGAATCACAGACACAGACCCCCATCCCATCCGCGTGTGGGGGAATTACAGACCCCCGTCCCATCACCGTGTGGGGGAATCACAGACACAGACCCCCGTCCCGTCACCGTGTGGGGGAATCACAGACACAGACCCCGTCCCATCACCATGTGGGGGAATCACAGACACAGACCCCCATCCCATCCCCGTGTGGGGGAATCACAGACCCCCGTCCCATCACCATGTGGGGGAATCACAGACACAGACCCCCGTCCCGTCACCGTGTGGGGGAATCACAGACACAGACCCACGTCCCGTCACCGTGTGGGGGAATCACAGACCCCCGTCCCATCACCGTGTGGGGGAATCACAGACACAGACCCCCGTCCCGTCACCGTGTGGGGGAATCACAGACACAGACCCCCGTCCCGTCACCGTGTGGGGGAATCACAGACCCCCGTCCCGTCACCGTGTGGGGGAATCACAGACCCCCCCGTCCCATCACCGTGTGGGGGAATCACAGACCCCCGTCCCGTCACCGTGTGGGGGAATCACAGACCCCCGTCCCATCACCGTGTGGGGGAATCACAGACCCCCGTCCCATCACCGTGTGGGGGAATCACAGACACAGACCCCCGTCCCGTCACCGTGTGGGGGAATCACAGACCCCCGTCCCATCACCGTGTGGGGGAATCACAGACCCCCGTCCCATCACCGTGTGGGGGAATCACAGACACAGACCCCCGTCCCATCACCGTGTGGGGGAATCAAAGACACAGACCCCCGTCCCATCACCGTGTGGGGAAATCACAGACCCCCGTCCCGTCACCGTGTGGGGGAATCACAGACACAGACCCCCGTCCCATCACCGTGTGGGGTGAATCACAGACACAGACTCCCCGTCCCGTCACCGTGTGGGGGAAATCAAAGACACAGACCCCCGTCCCATCACCGTGTGGGGTGAATCACAGACACAGACCCCCCGTCACGTCACCGTGTGGGGGAATCAAAGACACAGACCCCCGTCCCATCACCGTGTGGGGGAATCACAGACCCCCGTCCCATCACCGTGTGGGGGAATCACAGACCCCCGTCCCATCACCGTGTGGGGGAATCACAGACCCCCGTCCCATCACCGTGTGGGGGAATCACAGACCCCCGTCCCATCACCGTGTGGGGGAATCACAGACACAGACCCCCCGTCCTATCACCGTGTGGGGGAATCAAAGACACAGACCCCCGTCCCATCACCGTGTTGGGGAATCACAGACACAGACCCCCGTCCCATCACCGTGTGGGGGAATCACAGACCCCGTCCCATAACCGTGTGGGGGAATCACAGACACAGACCCCCGTCCCATCACCGTGTGGGGTGAATCACAGACACAGACCCCCCGTCCCGTCACCGTGTGGGGGAATCAAAGACACAGACCCCCGTCCCGTCACCGTGTGGGGTGAATCACAGACACAGACCCCCCGTCCCGTCACCGTGTGGGGGAATCAAAGACACAGACCCCCGTCCCGTCACCGTGTGGGGGAATCACAGACACAGACCCCCCGTCCCATCACCGTGTGGGGGAATCACAGACCCCCCGTCCCATCACCGTGTGGGGGAATCACAGACACAGACCCCCGTCCCGTCACCGTGTGGGGGAATCACAGACCCCCGTCCCATCACCGTGTGGGGGAATCACAGACACAGACCCCCCATCCCATCACCGTGTGGGGGAATCACAGACCCCCCCGTCCCATCACCGTGTGGGGGAATCACAGACCCCCGTCCCGTCACCATGTGGGGGAATCACAGACCCCCGTCCCGTCACCGTGTGGGGGAATCACAGACCCCCGTCCCATCACCGTGTGGGGGAATCACAGACCCCCCCGTCCCATCACCGTGTGGTGGAATCACAGACCCCCGTCCCATCACCGTCTGGGGGAATCACAGACACAGACCCCCGTCCAATCACCGTGTGGGGGAATCACAGACCCCCGTCCCATCACCGTGTGGGGTGAATCACAGACACAGACTCCCCGTCCCGTCACCGTGTGGGGTGAATCACAGACACAGACCCCCCGTCCCGTCACCGTGTGGGGGAATCAAAGACACAGACCCCCGTCCCATCACCGTGTGGGGGAATCACAGACCCCCGTCCCATCACCGTGTGGGGGAATCACAGACACAGACCCCCCGTCCTATCACCGTGTGGGGGAATCAAAGACACAGACCCCCGTCCCATCACCGTGTTGGGGAATCACAGACACAGACCCCTGTCCCATCACCGTGTGGGGGAATCACAGACCCCCGTCCCATCACCGTGTGGGGGAATCACAGACCCCCCGTCCCATCACCGTGTGGGGGAATCACAGACACAGACCCCCGTCCCATCACCGTGTGGGGGAATCACAGACCCCCGTCCCGTCACCGTGTAGGGGAATCAAAGACACAGACCCCCGTCCCGTCACCGTGTGGGGGAATCAAAGACACAGACCCCCGTCCCATCACCGTGTGGGGGAATCACAGACCCCCGTCCCATCACCGTGTGGGGTGAATCACAGACACAGACCCCCCGTCCCGTCACCGTGTGGGGGAATCAAAGACACAGACCCCCGTCCCATCACCGTGTGGGGGAATCACAGACCCCCGTCCCACCACCGTGTGGGGGAATCACAGACACAGACCCCCCGTCCTATCACCGTGTGGGGGAATCAAAGACACAGACCCCCGTCCCATCACCGTGTTGGGGAATCACAGACACAGACCCCTGTCCCATCACCGTGTGGGGGAATCACAGACCCCGTCCCATAACCGTGTGGGGGAATCACAGACACAGACCCCCCGTCCCGTCACCGTGTGGGGTGAATCACAGACACAGACCCCCCGTCCAGTCACCGTGTGGGGGAATCAAAGACACAGACCCCCGTCCCGTCACCGTGTGGGGGAATCACAGACACAGACCCCCCGTCCCATCACCGTGTGGGGGAATCACAGACCCCCCGTCCCATCACCGTGTGGGGGAATCACAGACACAGACCCCCGTCCCGTCACCGTGTGGGGGAATCACAGACCCCCGTCCCATCACCGTGTGGGGGAATCACAGACACAGACCCCCCGTCCCATCACCGTGTGGGGGAATCACAGGCCCCCCCGTTCCATCACCGTGTGGGGGAATCACAGGCCCCCGTCCCGTCACCGTGTGGGGGAATCACAGACCCCCCCGTCCCATCACCGTGTGGTGGAATCACAGACCCCCGTCCCATCACCGTCTGGGGGAATCACAGACACAGACCCCCGTCCCATCACCGTGTGGGGTGAATCACAGACACAGACTCCCCGTCCCGTCACCGTGTGGGGGAAATCAAAGACACAGACCCCCGTCCCATCACCGTGTGGGGTGAATCACAGACACAGACCCCCCGTCCCGTCACCGTGTGGGGGAATCAAAGACACAGACCCCCGTCCCATCACCGTGTGGGGGAATCACAGACACAGACCCCCGTCCCATCACCGTGTTGGGGAATCACAGACACAGACCCCCGTCCCATCACCGTGTGGGGGAATCACAGACCCCCGTCCCATCACCGTGTGGGGGAATCACAGACACAGACCCCCGTCCCATCACCGTGTGGGGGAATCACAGACACAGACCCCCGTCCCGTCACCGTGTGGGGGAATCACAGACACAGACCCCCGTCCCATCACCGTGTGGGGGAATCACAGACACAGACCCCCGTCCCGTCACCGTGTGGGGGAATCAAAGACACAGACCCCCGTCCCATCACCGTGTTGGGGAATCACAGACACAGACCCCCGTCCCATCACCGTGTGGGGGAATCACAGACCCCCGTCCCATCACCGTGTGGGGGAATCACAGACCCCCCGTCCCATCACCGTGTGGTGGAATCACAGACCCCCGTCCCATCACCATGTGGGGGAATCACAGACCCCCCCATCCCATCACCGTATGGGGGAATCACAGACCCCCGTCCCATCACCGTGTGGGGGAATCACAGACACAGACCCCCGTCCCGTCACCGTGTGGGGGAATCACAGACACAGACCCCCGTCCCGTCACCGTGTGGGGGAATCACAGACCCCCGTCCCATCACCGTGTGGGGGAATCACAGACCCCCTGTCCCGTCACCGTGTGGGGGAATCACAGACCCTGTCCCGTCACCGTGTGGGGGAATCACAGACCCCAGTCCCATCACCGTGTGGGGGAATCACAGACCCCCGTCCCATCACCGTGTGGGGGAATCACAGACCCCTGTCCCGTCACCGTGTGGGGGAATCACAGACACAGACCCCCGTCCCGTCACCGTGTGGGGGAATCACAGACACAGACCCCCGTCCCGTCCCCGTGTGGGGGAATCACAGACACAGATCCCGTCCCATCACCATGTGGGGGAATCACAGACACAGACCCCCGTCCCATCACCGTGTGGGGGAATCACAGACCCCGTCCCATCACCGTGTGGGGGAACCACAGACACAGACCCCCCCGTCCCATCACCGTGTGGAGGAATCACAGACCCCCGTCCCGTCACCATGTGGGGGAACCACAGACACAGACCCCCGTCCCATCACCGTGTGGGGGAATCACAGACACAGACCCCCTCGTCCCATCACCATGTGGGGGAATCACAAACCCCCGTCCCGTCACCATGTGGGGGAACCACAGACACAGACCCCCGTCCCATCACCGTGTGGGGGAATCACAGACACAGACCCCCCCGTCCCGTCACCGTGTGGAGGAATCACAGACCCCCCGTCCCGTCACCGTGTGGGGGAATCACAGACACAGACCCCCGTCCCGTCACCGTGTGGGGGAATCACAGACCCCCGCCCCATCACCGTGTGGGGGAATCACAGACCCCCGTCCCATCACCGTGTGGGGGAATCACAGACACAGACCCCCATCCCATCCCCGTGTGGGGGAATTACAGACCCCCGTCCCATCACCATGTGGGGGAATCACAGACACAGACCCCCGTCCCGTCACCGTGTGGGGGAATCACAGACACAGACCCCGTCCCATCACCATGTGGGGGAATCACAGACACAGACCCCCATCCCATCCCCGTGTGGGGGAATCACAGACCCCCGTCCCATCACCATGTGGGGGAATCACAGACACAGACCCCCGTCCCGTCACCGTGTGGGGGAATCACAGACACAGACCCACGTCCCGTCACCGTGTGGGGGAATCACAGACCCCCGTCCCATCACCGTGTGGGGGAATCAAAGACACAGACCCCCGTCCCGTCACCGTGTGGGGGAATCACAGACACAGACCCCCGTCCCGTCACCGTGTGGGGGAATCAAAGACCCCCGTCCCGTCACCATGTGGAGGAATCACAGACCCCCCCGTCCCATCACCGTGTGGGGGAATCACAGACCCCCGTCCCGTCACCGTGTGGGGGAATCACAGACCCCCGTCCCATCACCGTGTGGGGGAATCACAGACACAGACCCCCGTCCCGTCACCGTGTGGGGGAATCACAGACCCCCGTCCCATCACCGTGTGGGGGAATCACAGACCCCCGTCCCGTCACCGTGTGGGGTGAATCACAGACACAGACTCCCCGTCCCGTCACCGTGTGGGGGAATCAAAGACACAGACCCCCGTCCCATCACCGTGTGGGGTGAATCACAGACACAGACCCCCCGTCCCGTCACCGTGTGGGGGAAATCAAAGACACAGACCCCCGTCCCATCACCGTGTGGGGGAATCACAGACCCCCGTCCCATCACCGTGTGGGGGAATCACAGACACAGACCCCCCGTCCTATCACCATGTTGGGGAATCACAGACACAGACCCCTGTCCCATCACCGTGTGGGGGAATCACAGACCCCATCCCATAACCGTGTGGGGGAATCACAGACACAGACCCCCGTCCCATCACCGTGTGGGGGAATCACAGACACAGACCCCCCGTCCCGTCACCGTGTGGGGGAATCAAAGACACAGACCCCCGTCCCATCACCGTGTGGGGGAATCACAGACACAGACCCCTCGTCCCATCACCGTGTGGGGGAATCACAGACCCCCCGTCCCATCACCGTGTGGGGGAAACACAGACACAGACCCCCGTCCCGTCACCGTGTGGGGGAATCACAGACCCCCGTCCCATCACCGTGTGGGGGAATCACAGACACAGACCCCCCGTCCCATCACCGTGTGGGGGAATCACAGACCCCCCCGTCCCATCACCGTGTGGGGGAATCACAGACCCCCGTCCCGTCACCATGTGGGGGAATCACAGACCCCTGTCCCGTCACCGTGTGGGGGAATCACAGACCCCCGTCCCATCACCGTGTGGGGGAATCACAGACCCCCCCGTCCCATCACCGTGTGGTGGAATCACAGACCCCCGTCCCATCACCGTCTGGGGGAATCACAGACACAGACCCCCGTCCCATCACCGTGTGGGGGAATCACAGACCCCCGTCCCATCACCGTGTGGGGTGAATCACAGACACAGACCCCCCGTCCCGTCACCGTGTGGGGGAATCAAAGACACAGACCCCCGTCCCATCACCGTGTGGGGGAATCACAGACCCCCGTCCCATCACCGTGTGGGGGAATCACAGACACAGACCCCCCATCCTATCACCGTGTGGGGGAATCAAAGACACAGACCCCCGTCCCATCACCGTGTTGGGGAATCACAGACACAGACCCCTGTCCCATCACCGTGTGGGGGAATCACAGACCCCGTCCCATAACCGTGTGGGGGAATCACAGACACAGAACCCCGTCCCATCACCGTGTGGGGTGAATCACAGACACAGACCCCCCGTCCCGTCACCGTGTGGGGGAATCAAAGACACAGACCCCCGTCCCGTCACCGTGTGGGGTGAATCACAGACACAGACCCCCCGTCCCGTCACCGTGTGGGGGAATCAAAGACACAGACCCCCGTCCCGTCACCGTGTGGGGGAATCACAGACACAGACCCCCCGTCCCATCACCGTGTGGGGGAATCACAGACCCCCCGTCCCATCACCGTGTGGGGGAATCACAGACACAGACCCCCGTCCCGTCACCGTGTGGGGGAATCACAGACCCCCGTCCCATCACCGTGTGGGGGAATCACAGACACAGACCCCCCGTCCCATCACCGTGTGGGGGAATCACAGACCCCCCCGTCCCATCACCGTGTGGGGGAATCACAGACCCCCGTCCCGTCACCGTGTGGGGGAATCACAGACCCCCCCCGTCCCATCACCGTGTGGTGGAATCACAGACCCCCGTCCCATCACCGTCTGGGGGAATCACAGACACAGACCCCCGTCCCATCACCGTGTGGGGGAATCACAGACCCCCGTCCCATCACCGTGTGGGGTGAATCACAGACACAGACTCCCCGTCCCGTCACCGTGTGGGGTGAATCACAGACACAGACCCCCCGTCCCGTCACCGTGTGGGGGAATCAAAGACACAGACCCCCGTCCCATCACCGTGTGGGGGAATCACAGACCCCCGTCCCATCACCGTGTGGGGGAATCACAGACACAGACCCCCCGTCCTATCACCGTGTGGGGGAATCAAAGACACAGACCCCCGTCCCATCACCGTGTTGGGGAATCACAGACACAGACCCCTGTCCCATCACCGTGTGGGGGAATCACAGACCCCCGTCCCATCACCGTGTGGGGGAATCACAGACCCCCCGTCCCATCACCGTGTGGGGGAATCACAGACACAGACCCCCGTCCCATCACCGTGTGGGGGAATCACAGACCCCCGTCCCGTCACCGTGTAGGGGAATCAAAGACACAGACCCCCGTCCCGTCACCGTGTGGGGGAATCAAAGACACAGACCCCCGTCCCATCACCGTGTGGGGGAATCACAGACCCCCGTCCCATCACCGTGTGGGGTGAATCACAGACACAGACCCCCCGTCCCGTCACCGTGTGGGGGAATCAAAGACACAGACCCCCGTCCCATCACCGTGTGGGGGAATCACAGACCCCCGTCCCACCACCGTGTGGGGGAATCACAGACACAGACCCCCCGTCCTATCACCGTGTGGGGGAATCAAAGACACAGACCCCCGTCCCATCACCGTGTTGGGGAATCACAGACACAGACCCCTGTCCCATCACCGTGTGGGGGAATCACAGACCCCGTCCCATAACCGTGTGGGGGAATCACAGACACAGACCCCCCGTCCCGTCACCGTGTGGGGTGAATCACAGACACAGACCCCCCGTCCAGTCACCGTGTGGGGGAATCAAAGACACAGACCCCCGTCCCGTCACCGTGTGGGGGAATCACAGACACAGACCCCCCGTCCCATCACCGTGTGGGGGAATCACAGACCCCCCGTCCCATCACCGTGTGGGGGAATCACAGACACAGACCCCCGTCCCGTCACCGTGTGGGGGAATCACAGACCCCCGTCCCATCACCGTGTGGGGGAATCACAGACACAGACCCCCCGTCCCATCACCGTGTGGGGGAATCACAGGCCCCCCCGTTCCATCACCGTGTGGGGGAATCACAGGCCCCCGTCCCGTCACCGTGTGGGGGAATCACAGACCCCCCCGTCCCATCACCGTGTGGTGGAATCACAGACCCCCGTCCCATCACCGTCTGGGGGAATCACAGACACAGACCCCCGTCCCATCACCGTGTGGGGTGAATCACAGACACAGACTCCCCGTCCTGTCACCGTGTGGGGGAAATCAAAGACACAGACCCCCGTCCCATCACCGTGTGGGGTGAATCACAGACACAGACCCCCCGTCCCGTCACCGTGTGGGGGAATCAAAGACACAGACCCCCGTCCCATCACCGTGTGGGGGAATCACAGACACAGACCCCCGTCCCATCACCGTGTTGGGGAATCACAGACACAGACCCCCGTCCCATCACCGTGTGGGGGAATCACAGACCCCCGTCCCATCACCGTGTGGGGGAATCACAGACACAGACCCCCGTCCCATCACCGTGTGGGGGAATCACAGACACAGACCCCCGTCCCGTCACCGTGTGGGGGAATCACAGACACAGACCCCCGTCCCATCACCGTGTGGGGGAATCACAGACACAGACCCCCGTCCCGTCACCGTGTGGGGGAATCAAAGACACAGACCCCCGTCCCATCACCGTGTTGGGGAATCACAGACACAGACCCCCGTCCCATCACCGTGTGGGGGAATCACAGACCCCCGTCCCATCACCGTGTGGGGGAATCACAGACCCCCCGTCCCATCACCGTGTGGTGGAATCACAGACCCCCGTCCCATCACCATGTGGGGGAATCACAGACCCCCCCATCCCATCACCGTGTGGGGGAATCACAGACCCCCGTCCCATCACCGTGTGGGGGAATCACAGACACAGACCCCCGTCCCGTCACCGTGTGGGGGAATCACAGACACAGACCCCCGTCCCGTCACCGTGTGGGGGAATCACAGACCCCCGTCCCATCACCGTGTGGGGGAATCACAGACCCCCTGTCCCGTCACCGTGTGGGGGAATCACAGACCCTGTCCCGTCACCGTGTGGGGGAATCACAGACCCCAGTCCCATCACCGTGTGGGGGAATCACAGACCCCCGTCCCATCACCGTGTGGGGGAATCACAGACCCCTGTCCCGTCACCGTGTGGGGGAATCACAGACACAGACCCCCGTCCCGTCACCGTGTGGGGGAATCACAGACACAGACCCCCGTCCCGTCCCCGTGTGGGGGAATCACAGACACAGATCCCGTCCCATCACCATGTGGGGGAATCACAGACACAGACCCCCGTCCCATCACCGTGTGGGGGAATCACAGACCCCGTCCCATCACCGTGTGGGGGAACCACAGACACAGACCCCCCCGTCCCATCACCGTGTGGAGGAATCACAGACCCCCGTCCCGTCACCATGTGGGGGAACCACAGACACAGACCCCCGTCCCATCACCGTGTGGGGGAATCACAGACACAGACCCCCTCGTCCCATCACCATGTGGGGGAATCACAAACCCCCGTCCCGTCACCATGTGGGGGAACCACAGACACAGACCCCCGTCCCATCACCGTGTGGGGGAATCACAGACACAGACCCCCCCGTCCCGTCACCGTGTGGAGGAATCACAGACCCCCCGTCCCGTCACCGTGTGGGGGAATCACAGACACAGACCCCCGTCCCGTCACCGTGTGGGGGAATCACAGACCCCCGCCCCATCACCGTGTGGGGGAATCACAGACCCCCGTCCCATCACCGTGTGGGGGAATCACAGACACAGACCCCCATCCCATCCCCGTGTGGGGGAATTACAGACCCCCGTCCCATCACCATGTGGGGGAATCACAGACACAGACCCCCGTCCCGTCACCGTGTGGGGGAATCACAGACACAGACCCCGTCCCATCACCATGTGGGGGAATCACAGACACAGACCCCCATCCCATCCCCGTGTGGGGGAATCACAGACCCCCGTCCCATCACCATGTGGGGGAATCACAGACACAGACCCCCGTCCCGTCACCGTGTGGGGGAATCACAGACACAGACCCACGTCCCGTCACCGTGTGGGGGAATCACAGACCCCCGTCCCATCACCGTGTGGGGGAATCAAAGACACAGACCCCCGTCCCGTCACCGTGTGGGGGAATCACAGACACAGACCCCCGTCCCGTCACCGTGTGGGGGAATCAAAGACCCCCGTCCCGTCACCATGTGGAGGAATCACAGACCCCCCCGTCCCATCACCGTGTGGGGGAATCACAGACCCCCGTCCCGTCACCGTGTGGGGGAATCACAGACCCCCGTCCCATCACCGTGTGGGGGAATCACAGACACAGACCCCCGTCCCGTCACCGTGTGGGGGAATCACAGACCCCCGTCCCATCACCGTGTGGGGGAATCACAGACCCCCGTCCCGTCACCGTGTGGGGTGAATCACAGACACAGACTCCCCGTCCCGTCACCGTGTGGGGGAATCAAAGACACAGACCCCCGTCCCATCACCGTGTGGGGTGAATCACAGACACAGACCCCCCGTCCCGTCACCGTGTGGGGGAAATCAAAGACACAGACCCCCGTCCCATCACCGTGTGGGGGAATCACAGACCCCCGTCCCATCACCGTGTGGGGGAATCACAGACACAGACCCCCCGTCCTATCACCATGTTGGGGAATCACAGACACAGACCCCTGTCCCATCACCGTGTGGGGGAATCACAGACCCCATCCCATAACCGTGTGGGGGAATCACAGACACAGACCCCCGTCCCATCACCGTGTGGGGGAATCACAGACACAGACCCCCCGTCCCGTCACCGTGTGGGGGAATCAAAGACACAGACCCCCGTCCCATCACCGTGTGGGGGAATCACAGACACAGACCCCTCGTCCCATCACCGTGTGGGGGAATCACAGACCCCCCGTCCCATCACCGTGTGGGGGAAACACAGACACAGACCCCCGTCCCGTCACCGTGTGGGGGAATCACAGACCCCCGTCCCATCACCGTGTGGGGGAATCACAGACACAGACCCCCCGTCCCATCACCGTGTGGGGGAATCACAGACCCCCCCGTCCCATCACCGTGTGGGGGAATCACAGACCCCCGTCCCGTCACCATGTGGGGGAATCACAGACCCCTGTCCCGTCACCGTGTGGGGGAATCACAGACCCCCGTCCCATCACCGTGTGGGGGAATCACAGACCCCCCCGTCCCATCACCGTGTGGTGGAATCACAGACCCCCGTCCCATCACCGTCTGGGGGAATCACAGACACAGACCCCCGTCCCATCACCGTGTGGGGGAATCACAGACCCCCGTCCCATCACCGTGTGGGGTGAATCACAGACACAGACCCCCCGTCCCGTCACCGTGTGGGGGAATCAAAGACACAGACCCCCGTCCCATCACCGTGTGGGGGAATCACAGACCCCCGTCCCATCACCGTGTGGGGGAATCACAGACACAGACCCCCCATCCTATCACCGTGTGGGGGAATCAAAGACACAGACCCCCGTCCCATCACCGTGTTGGGGAATCACAGACACAGACCCCTGTCCCATCACCGTGTGGGGGAATCACAGACCCCGTCCCATAACCGTGTGGGGGAATCACAGACACAGAACCCCGTCCCATCACCGTGTGGGGTGAATCACAGACACAGACCCCCCGTCCCGTCACCGTGTGGGGGAATCAAAGACACAGACCCCCGTCCCGTCACCGTGTGGGGTGAATCACAGACACAGACCCCCCGTCCCGTCACCGTGTGGGGGAATCAAAGACACAGACCCCCGTCCCGTCACCGTGTGGGGGAATCACAGACACAGACCCCCCGTCCCATCACCGTGTGGGGGAATCACAGACCCCCCGTCCCATCACCGTGTGGGGGAATCACAGACACAGACCCCCGTCCCGTCACCGTGTGGGGGAATCACAAACCCCCGTCCCATCACCGTGTGGGGGAATCACAGACACAGACCCCCCGTCCCATCACCGTGTGGGGGAATCACAGACCCCCCCGTCCCATCACCGTGTGGGGGAATCACAGACCCCCGTCCCGTCACCGTGTGGGGGAATCACAGACCCCCCCCGTCCCATCACCGTGTGGTGGAATCACAGACCCCCGTCCCATCACCGTCTGGGGGAATCACAGACACAGACCCCCGTCCCATCACCGTGTGGGGGAATCACAGACCCCCGTCCCATCACCGTGTGGGGTGAATCACAGACACAGACTCCCCGTCCCGTCACCGTGTGGGGGAAATCAAAGACACAGACCCCCGTCCCATCACCGTGTGGGGTGAATCACAGACACAGACCCCCCGTCCCGTCACCGTGTGGGGGAATCAAAGACACAGACCCCCGTCCCATCACCGTGTGGGGGAATCACAGACCCCCGTCCCATCACCGTGTGGGGGAATCACAGACACAGACCCCCCCGTCCCATCACCGTGTGGGGGAATCAAAGACACAGACCCCCGTCCCATCACCGTGTTGGGGAATCACAGACACAGACCCCTGTCCCATCACCGTGTGGGGGAATCACAGACCCCGTCCCATAACCGTGTGGGGGAATCACAGACATAGACCCCCGTCCCATCACCGTGTGGGGTGAATCACAGACACAGACCCCCCGTCCCGTCACCGTGTGGGGGAATCAAAGACACAGACCCCCGTCCCGTCACCGTGTGGGGTGAATCACAGACACAGACCCCCCGTCCCGTCACCGTGTGGGGGAATCAAAGACACAGACCCCCGTCCCATCACCGTGTGGGGGAATCACAGACACAGACCCCCCGTCCCATCACCGTGTGGGGGAATCACAGACCCCCCGTCCCATCACCGTGTGGGGGAATCACAGACACAGACCCCCGTCCCGTCACCGTGTGGGGGAATCACAGACCCCCCCGTCCCATCACCGTGTGGGGGACTCACAGACCCCCGTCCCGTCACCGTGTGGGGGAATCACAGACCCCCGTCCCATCACCGTGTGGGGGAATCACAGACCCCCCCGTCCCATCACCGTGTGGTGGAATCACAGACCCCCGTCCCATCACCGTCTGGGGGAATCACAGACACAGACCCCCGTCCCATCACCGTGTGGGGGAATCACAGACCCCCGTCCCATCACCGTGTGGGGGAATCACAGACCCCCCGTCCCATCACCGTGTGGTGGAATCACAGACCCCCGTCCCATCACCATGTGGGGGAATCACAGACCCCCGTCCCATCACCGTGTGGGGGAATCACAGACCCCCGTCCCATCACCGTGTGGGGGAATCACAGACCCCCGTCCCATCACCGTGTGGGGGAATCACAGACACAGACCCCCGTCCCGTCACCGTGTGGGGGAATCACAGACACAGACCCCCGTCCCGTCACCGTGTGGGGGAATCACAGACCCCCGTCCCGTCACCGTGTGGGGGAATCACAGACCCCCGTCCCATCACCGTGTGGGGGAATCACAGACCCCCTGTCCCGTCACCGTGTGGGGGAATCACAGACCCCAGTCCCATCATCGTGTGGGGGAATCACAGACCCCCGTCCCATCACCGTGTGGGGGAATCACAGACCCCTGTCCCGTCACCGTGTGGGGGAATCACAGACACAGACCCCCGTCCCGTCACCGTGTGGGGGAATCACAGACACAGACCCCCGTCCCGTCACCGTGTGGGGGAATCACAGACACAGACCCCCGTCCCGTCCCCGTGTGGGGGAATCACAGACACAGACCCCCGTCCCGTCCCCGTGTGGGGGAATCACAGAC
The DNA here is from genome assembly GCF_047496885.1 of Scyliorhinus torazame. Taxonomy (NCBI): domain Eukaryota; kingdom Metazoa; phylum Chordata; class Chondrichthyes; order Carcharhiniformes; family Scyliorhinidae; genus Scyliorhinus; species Scyliorhinus torazame. Next base: position 41,102,992 of record NC_092732.1, on the reverse strand, counting down.
CCCCGTCCCATCACCGTGTGGGGGAACCACAGACACAGACCCCCCCGTCCCATCACCGTGTGGAGGAATCACAGACCCCCGTCCCGTCACCATGTGGGGGAACCACAGAAACAGACCCCCGTCCCATCACCGTGTGGGGGAATCACAGACACAGACCCCCTCGTCCCATCACCATGTGGGGGAATCACAGACCCCCGTCCCGTCACCATGTGGGGGAACCACAGACACAGACCCCCGTCCCATCACAGTGTGGGGGAATCACAGACACAGACCCCCCCGTCCCGTCACCGTGTGGAGGAATCACAGACCCCCCGTCCCGTCACCGTGTGGGGGAATCACAGACACAGACCCCCGTCCCGTCACCGTGTGGGGGAATCACAGACCCCCGCCCCATCACCGTGTGGGGGAATCACAGACCCCCGTCCCGTCACCGTGTGGGGGAATCACAGACCCCCGTCCCATCACCGTGTGGGGGAATCACAGACACAGACCCCCATCCCATCCCCGTGTGGGGGAATTACAGACCCCCGTCCCATCACCATGTGGGGGAATCACAGACACAGACCCCCGTCCCGTCACCGTGTGGGGGAATCACAGACACAGACCCCGTCCCATCACCATGTGGGGGAATCACAGACACAGACCCCCGTCCCATCACCGTGTGGGGGAATCACAGACTCCCGTCCCATCACCGTGTGGGGGAATCACAGACCCCCGTCCCATCACCGTGTGGGGGAATCACAGACCCCCGTCCCGTCACCGTGTGGGGGAATCACAGACACAGACCCACGTCCCGTCACCGTGTGGGGGAATCACAGACCCCCGTCCCATCACCGTGTGGGGGAATCACAGACACAGACCCACGTCCCGTCACCGTGTGGGGGAATCACAGACACAGACCCCCGTCCCGTCACCGTGTGGGGGAATCACAGACACAGACCCCCGTCCCGTCACCGTGTGGGGGAATCACAGACCCCCGTCCCGTCACCATGTGGGGGAATCACAGACCCCCCCGTCCCATCACCGTGTGGGGGAATCACAGACCCCCGTCCCGTCACCGTGTGGGGGAATCACAGACCCCCGTCCCATCACCGTGTGGGGGAATCACAGACCCCCGTCCCATCACCGTGTGGGGGAATCACAGACACAGACCCCCGTCCCATCACCGTGTGGGGGAATCAAAGACACAGACCCCCGTCCCATCACCGTGTGGGGAAATCACAGACCCCCGTCCCGTCACCGTGTGGGGGAATCACAGACACAGACCCCCGTCCCATCACCGTGTGGGGTGAATCCCAGACACAGACTCCCCGTCCCGTCACCGTGTGGGGGAAATCAAAGACACAGACCCCCGTCCCATCACCGTGTGGGGTGAATCACAGACACAGACCCCCGTCCCATCACCGTGTGGGGGAATCACAGACCCCCGTCCCATCACCGTGTGGGGGAATCACAGACACAGACCCCCCGTCCTATCACCGTGTGGGGGAATCAAAGACACAGACCCCCGTCCCATCACCGTGTGGGGGAATCAAAGACACAGACCCCCGTCCCATCACCGTGTGGGGGAATCACAGACACAGACCCCTGTCCCATCACCGTGTGGGGGAATCACAGACCCCGTCCCATAACCGTGTGGGGGAATCACAGACACAGACCCCCGTCCCATCACCGTGTGGGGTGAATCACAGACACAGACCCCCCGTCCCGTCACCGTGTGGGGGAATCAAAGACACAGACCCCCGTCCCGTCACCGTGTGGGGTGAATCACAGACACAGACCCCCCGTCCCGTCACCGTGTGGGGGAATCAAAGACATAGACCCCCGTCCCGTCACCGTGTGGGGGAATCACAGACCCCCGTCCCGTCACCGTGTGGGGGAATCACAGACCCCCGTCCCGTCACCGTGTGGGGGAATCACAGACCCCCGTCCCATCACCGTGTGGGGGAATCACAGACCCCCGTCCCATCACCGTGTGGGGGAATCACAGACACAGACCCCCGTCCCATTACCGTGTGGGGGAATCAAAGACACAGACCCCCGTCCCATCACCGTGTGGGGAAATCACAGACCCCCGTCCCGTCACCGTGTGGGGTGAATCACAGACACAGACCCCCCGTCCCGTCACCGTGTGGGGGAATCAAAGACACAGACCCCCGTCCCATCACCGTGTGGGGTGAATCACAGACACAGACCCCCCCGTCCCGTCACCGTGTGGGGGAATCAAAGACACAGACCCCCGTCCCATCACCGTGTGGGGGAATCACAGACCCCCGTCCCATCACCGTGTGGGGGAATCACAGGCACAGACCCCCGTCCCATCACCGTGTTGGGGAATCACAGACACAGACCCCTGTCCCATCACCGTGTGGGGGAATCACAGACCCCGTCCCATAACCGTGTGGGGGAATCACAGACACAGACCCCCGTCCCATCACCGTGTGGGGTGAATCACAGACACAGACCCCCCGTCCCGTCACCGTGTGGGGGAATCAAAGACACAGACCCCCGTCCCGTCACCGTGTGGGGTGAATCACAGACACAGACCCCCCGTCCCGTCACCGTGTGGGGGAATCAAAGACACAGACCCCCGTCCCGTCACCGTGTGGGTGAATCACAGACACAGACCCCCGTCCCGTCACCGTGTGGGGGGAATCACAGACACAGACCCCGTCACATCCCCGTGTGGGGGAATCACAGACCCCCGTCCCATCACCGTGTGGGGGAATCACAGACACAGACCCCCCGTCACGTCACCGTGTGGGGGAATCACAGACACAGACCCCCCGTCCCGTCACCGTGTGGGGGAATCAAAGACACAGACCCCCGTCCCGTCACCGTGTGGGGGAATCACAGACACAGACCCCCCGTCCCATCACCGTGTGGGGGAATCACAGACCCCCCGTCCCATCACCGTGTGGGGGAATCACAGACACAGACCCCCGTCCCGTCACCGTGTGGGGGAATCACAGACCCCCGTCCCATCACCGTGTGGGGGAATCACAGACACAGACCCCCCATCCCATCACCGTGTGGGGGAATCACAGACCCCCCCGTCCCATCACCGTGTGGGGGAATCACAGACCCCCGTCCCGTCACCATGTGGGGGAATCACAGACCCCCGTCCCGTCACCGTGTGGGGGAATCACAGACCCCCGTCCCATCACCGTGTGGGGGAATCACAGACCCCCCCGTCCCATCACCGTGTGGTGGAATCACAGACCCCCGTCCCATCACCGTCTGGGGGAATCACAGACACAGACCCCCGTCCAATCACCGTGTGGGGGAATCACAGACCCCCGTCCCATCACCGTGTGGGGTGAATCACAGACACAGACTCCCCGTCCCGTCACCGTGTGGGGTGAATCACAGACACAGACCCCCCGTCCCGTCACCGTGTGGGGGAATCAAAGACACAGACCCCCGTCCCATCACCGTGTGGGGGAATCACAGACCCCCGTCCCATCACCGTGTGGGGGAATCACAGACACAGACCCCCCGTCCTATCACCGTGTGGGGGAATCAAAGACACAGACCCCCGTCCCATCACCGTGTTGGGGAATCACAGACACAGACCCCTGTCCCATCACCGTGTGGGGGAATCACAGACCCCCGTCCCATCACCGTGTGGGGGAATCACAGACCCCCCGTCCCATCACCGTGTGGGGGAATCACAGACACAGACCCCCGTCCCATCACCGTGTGGGGGAATCACAGACCCCCGTCCCGTCACCGTGTAGGGGAATCAAAGACACAGACCCCCGTCCCGTCACCGTGTGGGGGAATCAAAGACACAGACCCCCGTCCCATCACCGTGTGGGGGAATCACAGACCCCCGTCCCATCACCGTGTGGGGTGAATCACAGACACAGACCCCCCGTCCCGTCACCGTGTGGGGGAATCAAAGACACAGACCCCCGTCCCATCACCGTGTGGGGGAATCACAGACCCCCGTCCCACCACCGTGTGGGGGAATCACAGACACAGACCCCCCGTCCTATCACCGTGTGGGGGAATCAAAGACACAGACCCCCGTCCCATCACCGTGTTGGGGAATCACAGACACAGACCCCTGTCCCATCACCGTGTGGGGGAATCACAGACCCCGTCCCATAACCGTGTGGGGGAATCACAGACACAGACCCCCCGTCCCGTCACCGTGTGGGGTGAATCACAGACACAGACCCCCCGTCCAGTCACCGTGTGGGGGAATCAAAGACACAGACCCCCGTCCCGTCACCGTGTGGGGGAATCACAGACACAGACCCCCCGTCCCATCACCGTGTGGGGGAATCACAGACCCCCCGTCCCATCACCGTGTGGGGGAATCACAGACACAGACCCCCGTCCCGTCACCGTGTGGGGGAATCACAGACCCCCGTCCCATCACCGTGTGGGGGAATCACAGACACAGACCCCCCGTCCCATCACCGTGTGGGGGAATCACAGGCCCCCCCGTTCCATCACCGTGTGGGGGAATCACAGGCCCCCGTCCCGTCACCGTGTGGGGGAATCACAGACCCCCCCGTCCCATCACCGTGTGGTGGAATCACAGACCCCCGTCCCATCACCGTCTGGGGGAATCACAGACACAGACCCCCGTCCCATCACCGTGTGGGGTGAATCACAGACACAGACTCCCCGTCCCGTCACCGTGTGGGGGAAATCAAAGACACAGACCCCCGTCCCATCACCGTGTGGGGTGAATCACAGACACAGACCCCCCGTCCCGTCACCGTGTGGGGGAATCAAAGACACAGACCCCCGTCCCATCACCGTGTGGGGGAATCACAGACACAGACCCCCGTCCCATCACCGTGTTGGGGAATCACAGACACAGACCCCCGTCCCATCACCGTGTGGGGGAATCACAGACCCCCGTCCCATCACCGTGTGGGGGAATCACAGACACAGACCCCCGTCCCATCACCGTGTGGGGGAATCACAGACACAGACCCCCGTCCCGTCACCGTGTGGGGGAATCACAGACACAGACCCCCGTCCCATCACCGTGTGGGGGAATCACAGACACAGACCCCCGTCCCGTCACCGTGTGGGGGAATCAAAGACACAGACCCCCGTCCCATCACCGTGTTGGGGAATCACAGACACAGACCCCCGTCCCATCACCGTGTGGGGGAATCACAGACCCCCGTCCCATCACCGTGTGGGGGAATCACAGACCCCCCGTCCCATCACCGTGTGGTGGAATCACAGACCCCCGTCCCATCACCATGTGGGGGAATCACAGACCCCCCCATCCCATCACCGTGTGGGGGAATCACAGACCCCCGTCCCATCACCGTGTGGGGGAATCACAGACACAGACCCCCGTCCCGTCACCGTGTGGGGGAATCACAGACACAGACCCCCGTCCCGTCACCGTGTGGGGGAATCACAGACCCCCGTCCCATCACCGTGTGGGGGAATCACAGACCCCCTGTCCCGTCACCGTGTGGGGGAATCACAGACCCTGTCCCGTCACCGTGTGGGGGAATCACAGACCCCAGTCACATCACCGTGTGGGGGAATCACAGACCCCCGTCCCATCACCGTGTGGGGGAATCACAGACCCCTGTCCCGTCACCGTGTGGGGGAATCACAGACACAGACCCCCGTCCCGTCACCGTGTGGGGGAATCACAGACACAGACCCCCGTCCCGTCCCCGTGTGGGGGAATCACAGACACAGATCCCGTCCCATCACCATGTGGGGGAATCACAGACACAGACCCCCGTCCCATCACCGTGTGGGGGAATCACAGACCCCGTCCCATCACCGTGTGGGGGAACCACAGACACAGACCCCCCCGTCCCATCACCGTGTGGAGGAATCACAGACCCCCGTCCCGTCACCATGTGGGGGAACCACAGACACAGACCCCCGTCCCATCACCGTGTGGGGGAATCACAGACACAGACCCCCTCGTCCCATCACCATGTGGGGGAATCACAAACCCCCGTCCCGTCACCATGTGGGGGAACCACAGACACAGACCCCCGTCCCATCACCGTGTGGGGGAATCACAGACACAGACCCCCCCGTCCCGTCACCGTGTGGAGGAATCACAGACCCCCCGTCCCGTCACCGTGTGGGGGAATCACAGACACAGACCCCCGTCCCGTCACCGTGTGGGGGAATCACAGACCCCCGCCCCATCACCGTGTGGGGGAATCACAGACCCCCGTCCCATCACCGTGTGGGGGAATCACAGACACAGACCCCCATCCCATCCCCGTGTGGGGGAATTACAGACCCCCGTCCCATCACCATGTGGGGGAATCACAGACACAGACCCCCGTCCCGTCACCGTGTGGGGGAATCACAGACACAGACCCCGTCCCATCACCATGTGGGGGAATCACAGACACAGACCCCCATCCCATCCCCGTGTGGGGGAATCACAGACCCCCGTCCCATCACCATGTGGGGGAATCACAGACACAGACCCCCGTCCCGTCACCGTGTGGGGGAATCACAGACACAGACCCACGTCCCGTCACCGTGTGGGGGAATCACAGACCCCCGTCCCATCACCGTGTGGGGGAATCAAAGACACAGACCCCCGTCCCGTCACCGTGTGGGGGAATCACAGACACAGACCCCCGTCCCGTCACCGTGTGGGGGAATCAAAGACCCCCGTCCCGTCACCATGTGGAGGAATCACAGACCCCCCCGTCCCATCACCGTGTGGGGGAATCACAGACCCCCGTCCCGTCACCGTGTGGGGGAATCACAGACCCCCGTCCCATCACCGTGTGGGGGAATCACAGACACAGACCCCCGTCCCGTCACCGTGTGGGGGAATCACAGACCCCCGTCCCATCACCGTGTGGGGGAATCACAGACCCCCGTCCCGTCACCGTGTGGGGTGAATCACAGACACAGACTCCCCGTCCCGTCACCGTGTGGGGGAATCAAAGACACAGACCCCCGTCCCATCACCGTGTGGGGTGAATCACAGACACAGACCCCCCGTCCCGTCACCGTGTGGGGGAAATCAAAGACACAGACCCCCGTCCCATCACCGTGTGGGGGAATCACAGACCCCCGTCCCATCACCGTGTGGGGGAATCACAGACACAGACCCCCCGTCCTATCACCATGTTGGGGAATCACAGACACAGACCCCCGTCCCATCACCGTGTTGGGGAATCACAGACCCCATCCCATAACCGTGTGGGGGAATCACAGACACAGACCCCCGTCCCATCACCGTGTGGGGGAATCACAGACACAGACCCCCCGTCCCGTCACCGTGTGGGGGAATCAAAGACACAGACCCCCGTCCCATCACCGTGTGGGGGAATCACAGACACAGACCCCTCGTCCCATCACCGTGTGGGGGAATCACAGACCCCCCGTCCCATCACCGTGTGGGGGAAACACAGACACAGACCCCCGTCCCGTCACCGTGTGGGGGAATCACAGACCCCCGTCCCATCACCGTGTGGGGGAATCACAGACACAGACCCCCCGTCCCATCACCGTGTGGGGGAATCACAGACCCCCCCGTCCCATCACCGTGTGGGGGAATCACAGACCCCCGTCCCGTCACCATGTGGGGGAATCACAGACCCCTGTCCCGTCACCGTGTGGGGGAATCACAGACCCCCGTCCCATCACCGTGTGGGGGAATCACAGACCCCCCCGTCCCATCACCGTGTGGTGGAATCACAGACCCCCGTCCCATCACCGTCTGGGGGAATCACAGACACAGACCCCCGTCCCATCACCGTGTGGGGGAATCACAGACCCCCGTCCCATCACCGTGTGGGGTGAATCACAGACACAGACCCCCCGTCCCGTCACCGTGTGGGGGAATCAAAGACACAGACCCCCGTCCCATCACCGTGTGGGGGAATCACAGACCCCCGTCCCATCACCGTGTGGGGGAATCACAGACACAGACCCCCCATCCTATCACCGTGTGGGGGAATCAAAGACACAGACCCCCGTCCCATCACCGTGTTGGGGAATCACAGACACAGACCCCTGTCCCATCACCGTGTGGGGGAATCACAGACCCCGTCCCATAACCGTGTGGGGGAATCACAGACACAGAACCCCGTCCCATCACCGTGTGGGGTGAATCACAGACACAGACCCCCCGTCCCGTCACCGTGTGGGGGAATCAAAGACACAGACCCCCGTCCCGTCACCGTGTGGGGTGAATCACAGACACAGACCCCCCGTCCCGTCACCGTGTGGGGGAATCAAAGACACAGACCCCCGTCCCGTCACCGTGTGGGGGAATCACAGACACAGACCCCCCGTCCCATCACCGTGTGGGGGAATCACAGACCCCCCGTCCCATCACCGTGTGGGGGAATCACAGACACAGACCCCCGTCCCGTCACCGTGTGGGGGAATCACAGACCCCGTCCCATCACCGTGTGGGGGAATCACAGACACAGACCCCCCGTCCCATCACCGTGTGGGGGAATCACAGACCCCCCCGTCCCATCACCGTGTGGGGGAATCACAGACCCCCGTCCCGTCACCGTGTGGGGGAATCACAGACCCCCCCCGTCCCATCACCGTGTGGTGGAATCACAGACCCCCGTCCCATCACCGTCTGGGGGAATCACAGACACAGACCCCCGTCCCATCACCGTGTGGGGGAATCACAGACCCCCGTCCCATCACCGTGTGGGGTGAATCACAGACACAGACTCCCCGTCCCGTCACCGTGTGGGGGAAATCAAAGACACAGACCCCCGTCCCATCACCGTGTGGGGTGAATCACAGACACAGACCCCCCGTCCCGTCACCGTGTGGGGGAATCAAAGACACAGACCCCCGTCCCATCACCGTGTGGGGGAATCACAGACCCCCGTCCCATCACCGTGTGGGTGAATCACAGACACAGACCCCCCCGTCCCATCACCGTGTGGGGGAATCAAAGACACAGACCCCCGTCCCATCACCGTGTTGGGGAATCACAGACACAGACCCCTGTCCCATCACCGTGTGGGGGAATCACAGACCCCGTCCCATAACCGTGTGGGGGAATCACAGACATAGACCCCCGTCCCATCACCGTGTGGGGTGAATCACAGACACAGACCCCCCGTCCCGTCACCGTGTGGGGGAATCAAAGACACAGACCCCCGTCCCGTCACCGTGTGGGGTGAATCACAGACACAGACCCCCCGTCCCGTCACCGTGTGGGGGAATCAAAGACACAGACCCCCGTCCCATCACCGTGTGGGGGAATCACAGACACAGACCCCCCGTCCCATCACCGTGTGGGGGAATCACAGACCCCCCGTCCCATCACCGTGTGGGGGAATCACAGACACAGACCCCCGTCCCGTCACCGTGTGGGGGAATCACAGACCCCCCCGTCCCATCACCGTGTGGGGGAATCACAGACCCCCGTCCCGTCACCGTGTGGGGGAATCACAGACCCCCGTCCCATCACCGTGTGGGGGAATCACAGACCCCCCCGTCCCATCACCGTGTGGTGGAATCACAGACCCCCGTCCCATCACCGTCTGGGGGAATCACAGACACAGACCCCCGTCCCATCACCGTGTGGGGGAATCACAGACCCCCGTCCCATCACCGTGTGGGGGAATCACAGACCCCCCGTCCCATCACCGTGTGGTGGAATCACAGACCCCCGTCCCATCACCATGTGGGGGAATCACAGACCCCCGTCCCATCACCGTGTGGGGGAATCACAGACCCCCGTCCCATCACCGTGTGGGGGAATCACAGACCCCCGTCCCATCACCGTGTGGGGGAATCACAGACACAGACCCCCGTCCCGTCACCGTGTGGGGGAATCACAGACACAGACCCCCGTCCCGTCACCGTGTGGGGGAATCACAGACCCCCGTCCCGTCACCGTGTGGGGGAATCACAGACCCCCGTCCCATCACCGTGTGGGGGAATCACAGACCCCCTGTCCCGTCACCGTGTGGGGGAATCACAGACCCCAGTCCCATCATCGTGTGGGGGAATCACAGACCCCCGTCCCATCACCGTGTGGGGGAATCACAGACCCCTGTCCCGTCACCGTGTGGGGGAATCACAGACACAGACCCCCGTCCCGTCACCGTGTGGGGGAATCACAGACACAGACCCCCGTCCCGTCACCGTGTGGGGGAATCACAGACACAGACCCCCGTCCCGTCCCCGTGTGGGGGAATCACAGACACAGACCCCCGTCCCGTCCCCGTGTGGGGGAATCACAGACCCCCGTCCCATCACCGTGTGGGGGAACCACAGACACAGACCCCCCCGTCCCATCACCGTGTGGAGGAATCACAGACCCCCGTCCCGTCACCATGTGGGGGAACCACAGAAACAGACCCCCGTCCCATCACCGTGTGGGGGAATCACAGACACAGACCCCCTCGTCCCATCACCATGTGGGGGAATCACAGACCCCCGTCCCGTCACCATGTGGGGGAACCACAGACACAGACCCCCGTCCCATCACAGTGTGGGGGAATCACAGACACAGACCCCCCCGTCCCGTCACCGTGTGGAGGAATCACAGACCCCCCGTCCCGTCACCGTGTGGGGGAATCACAGACACAGACCCCCGTCCCGTCACCGTGTGGGGGAATCACAGACCCCCGCCCCATCACCGTGTGGGGGAATCACAGACCCCCGTCCCGTCACCGTGTGGGGGAATCACAGACCCCCGTCCCATCACCGTGTGGGGGAATCACAGACACAGACCCCCATCCCATCCCCGTGTGGGGGAATTACAGACCCCCGTCCCATCACCATGTGGGGGAATCACAGACACAGACCCCCGTCCCGTCACCGTGTGGGGGAATCACAGACACAGACCCCGTCCCATCACCATGTGGGGGAATCACAGACACAGACCCCCATCCCATCCCCGTGTGGGGGAATCACAGACCCCCGTCCCATCACCATGTGGGGGAATCACAGACACAGACCCCCGTCCCGTCACCGTGTGGGGGAATCACAGACTCCCGTCCCATCACCGTGTGGGGGAATCACAGACCCCCGTCCCATCACCATGTGGGGGAATCACAGACACAGACCCCCGTCCCATCACCGTGTGGGGGAATCACAGACTCCCGTCCCATCACCGTGTGGGGGAATCACAGACCCCCGTCCCATCACCGTGTGGGGGAATCACAGACCCCCGTCCCGTCACCGTGTGGGGGAATCACAGACACAGACCCACGTCCCGTCACCGTGTGGGGGAATCACAGACCCCCGTCCCATCACCGTGTGGGGGAATCACAGACACAGACCCACGTCCCGTCACCGTGTGGGGGAATCACAGACACAGACCCCCGTCCCGTCACCGTGTGGGGGAATCACAGACACAGACCCCCGTCCCGTCACCGTGTGGGGGAATCACAGACCCCCGTCCCGTCACCATGTGGGGGAATCACAGACCCCCCCGTCCCATCACCGTGTGGGGGAATCACAGACCCCCGTCCCGTCACCGTGTGGGGGAATCACAGACCCCCGTCCCATCACCGTGTGGGGGAATCACAGACCCCCGTCCCATCACCGTGTGGGGGAATCACAGACACAGACCCCCGTCCCATCACCGTGTGGGGGAATCAAAGACACAGACCCCCGTCCCATCACCGTGTGGGGAAATCACAGACCCCCGTCCCGTCACCGTGTGGGGGAATCACAGACACAGACCCCCGTCCCATCACCGTGTGGGGTGAATCCCAGACACAGACTCCCCGTCCCGTCACCGTGTGGGGGAAATCAAAGACACAGACCCCCGTCCCATCACCGTGTGGGGTGAATCACAGACACAGACCCCCGTCCCATCACCGTGTGGGGGAATCACAGACCCCCGTCCCATCACCGTGTGGGGGAATCACAGACACAGACCCCCCGTCCTATCACCGTGTGGGGGAATCAAAGACACAGACCCCCGTCCCATCACCGTGTGGGGGAATCAAAGACACAGACCCCCGTCCCATCACCGTGTGGGGGAATCACAGACACAGACCCCTGTCCCATCACCGTGTGGGGGAATCACAGACCCCGTCCCATAACCGTGTGGGGGAATCACAGACACAGACCCCCGTCCCATCACCGTGTGGGGTGAATCACAGACACAGACCCCCCGTCCCGTCACCGTGTGGGGGAATCAAAGACACAGACCCCCGTCCCGTCACCGTGTGGGGTGAATCACAGACACAGACCCCCCGTCCCGTCACCGTGTGGGGGAATCAAAGACATAGACCCCCGTCCCGTCACCGTGTGGGGGAATCACAGACCCCCGTCCCGTCACCGTGTGGGGGAATCACAGACCCCCGTCCCGTCACCGTGTGGGGGAATCACAGACCCCCGTCCCATCACCGTGTGGGGGAATCACAGACCCCCGTCCCATCACCGTGTGGGGGAATCACAGACACAGACCCCCGTCCCATTACCGTGTGGGGGAATCAAAGACACAGACCCCCGTCCCATCACCGTGTGGGGAAATCACAGACCCCCGTCCCGTCACCGTGTGGGGTGAATCACAGACACAGACCCCCCGTCCCGTCACCGTGTGGGGGAATCAAAGACACAGACCCCCGTCCCATCACCGTGTGGGGTGAATCACAGACACAGACCCCCCCGTCCCGTCACCGTGTGGGGGAATCAAAGACACAGACCCCCGTCCCATCACCGTGTGGGGGAATCACAGACCCCCGTCCCATCACCGTGTGGGGGAATCACAGGCACAGACCCCCGTCCCATCACCGTGTTGGGGAATCACAGACACAGACCCCTGTCCCATCACCGTGTGGGGGAATCACAGACCCCGTCCATAACCGTGTGGGGGAATCACAGACACAGACCCCCGTCCCATCACCGTGTGGGGTGAATCACAGACACAGACCCCCCGTCCCGTCACCGTGTGGGGGAATCAAAGACACAGACCCCCGTCCCGTCACCGTGTGGGGTGAATCACAGACACAGACCCCCCGTCCCGTCACCGTGTGGGGGAATCAAAGACACAGACCCCCGTCCCGTCACCGTGTGGGTGAATCACAGACACAGACCCCCGTCCCGTCACCGTGTGGGGGGAATCACAGACACAGACCCCGTCACATCCCCGTGTGGGGGAATCACAGACCCCCGTCCCATCACCGTGTGGGGGAATCACAGACACAGACCCCCCGTCACGTCACCGTGTGGGGAATCACAGACACAGACCCCCCGTCCCGTCACCGTGTGGGGGAATCACAGACACAGACCCCCCGTCCCGTCACCGTGTGGGGGAATCACAGACACAGACCCCCCGTCCCGTCACCGTGTGGGGGAATCACAGACACAGACCCCCGTCCCATCACCGTGTGGGGGAATCACAGACACAGACCCCCCATCCCGTCACCGTGTGGGGGAATCACAGACACAGACCCCCCGTCCCGTCACCGTGTGGGGGAATCACAGACACAGACCCCCCGTCCCGTCACCGTGTGGGGGAATCACAGACCCCTGTCCCATCACCGTGTGGGGGAATCACAGACCCCCCGTCCCATCCCCGTGTGGGGGAATCACAGACCCCCGTCCCGTCACCGTGTGGGGAATCACAGACCCCCGTCCCATCACCGTCTGGGGGAATCACAGACCCCCGTCCCATCACCGTGGGGGAACCACAGACACAGACCCCCGTCCCGTCACCGTGTGGGGGAATCACAGACACAGTCCCCCGTCCCATCACCGTGTGGGGGAATCACAGACCCCCGTCCCATCACCGTGTGGGGGAATCACAGACACAGACCCCCGTCCCGTCACCGTGTGGGGGAATCACAGACACAGTCCCCCGTCCCATCACCGTCTGGGGGAATCACAGACCCCCGTCCCATCACCGTGTGGGGGAATCACAGACAGAGACCCCCGTCCCGTCACCGTGTGGGGGAATCACAGACACAGACCCCCGTCCCGTCACCGTGTGGGGGAATCACAGACCCACGCCCCGTCACCGTGTTGGGGAATCACAGACACAGACCCCCGCCCCGTCACCGTGTTGGGGAATCACAGACACAGACCCCCGTCCCATCACCGTGTGGGGGAATCACAGACACAGACCCCCGCCCCGTCACCGTGTTGGGGAATCACAGACACAGACCCCCGTCCCATCACCGTGTGGGGGAATCACAGACCCCCGCCCCGTCACCGTGTTGGGGAATCACAGACACAGACCCCCCGTCCCGTCACCGTGTGGGGGAATCACAGACCCCCGACCCATCACCGTGTGGGGGAATCACAGACACAGACCCCCGTCCCGTCACCGTGTGGGGGAATCACAGACCCCGTCCCGTCACCGTGTGGGGGAATCACAGACCCCCGTCCCATCACCGTGTGGGGGAATCACAGACCCCCGTCCCATCACCGTGTGGGGGAATCACAGGCACAGACCCCCGTCCCGTCACCGTGTGGGGGAATCACAGACCCCGTCCCGTCACCGTGTGGGGGAATCACAGACCCCGTCCCGTCACCGTGTGGGGGAATCACAGACACAGACCCCTGTCCCATCACCGTGTGGGGGAATCACAGACACAGGCCCCCGTCCCATCACCGTGTGGGGGAATCACAGTCCCTGTCCCGTCACCGTGTGGGGGAACCACAGACACAGACCCCTGTCCCATCACCGTGTGGGGGAATCACAGACACAGGCCCCCGTCCCATCACCGTGTGGGGGAATCACAGTCCCTGTCCCATCACCGTGTGGGGAATCACAGACCCCGTCCCATCACCGTGTGGGGGAATCACAGACACAGACCCCCGTCCCATCACCGTGTGGGGGAATCACAGACACAGACCCCCGTCCCATCACCGTGTGGGGGAATCACAGTCCCTGTCCCGTCACCGTGTGGGGGAATCACAGACACAGACCCCCGTCCCATCACCGTGTGGGGGAATCACAGACACAGACCCCCGTCCCATCACCGTGTGGGGGAATCAAAGACACAGACCCCCCCGTCCCGTCACCGTGTGGGGTGAATCACAGACACAGACCCCCCGTCCCGTCACCGTGTGGGGGAATCAAAGACACAGACCCCCGTCCCATCACCGTGTGGGGGAATCACAGACACAGACCCCCCGTCCCGTCACCGTGTGGGGGAATAAAAGACACAGACCCCCCGTCCCATCACCGTGTGGGGGAATCACAGACACAAACCCCCGTCACGTCAGGTGACTGAACCAACGAGGGACAATACTACGGTTGGAATTCTAACTTCTAACGTTGAGGTCTTGGTGCCGACAGAATCCATACCCTCCGATACCAACAGACTCGACCTCTCCGGGTGACAGACTGGTCCATGATGTCATCAGCCACGAGAAAGAAAGCCTGGAGCTGGTGGGGGGAGAAGCAGAAAAGGTGGACGTCAGCTCCGGCAAAAAAAACAGCTGCTACAGAGCTGGGAGCATCGGAGACGCGGATACGCCCCCTAGCTGACACAGGAACCGCGAGCTTTTCATTAACCCTTGCTGCACTGGGAAGGGGAGGGGAACAGACAGCTGCAAGAGCACTCAAGTTGACACACACTCATTATCGCGACGTGGACCCTGCGATTAACCACTCGCGTCGACACAAAACATGTAACTAACTTCCAGGCCCAGGTGATCAATTTTGTAGCAGGAAAGTACAAAAAATAAGAGGCCACCCAGCTCCATAATGGGCTAACAGCGGGTCAGACAGAGCGTTTCAGAGAACCACCCGGACTGAACAGGAGTATTCTGTTTATTCCCATTGACCCTGGCTGAACAGGAGTATTCTGTTTATTCCCATTGACCCTGGCTGAACAGGAGTATCCTGTTTATTCCCACTGACCTTGGCTGAACAGGAGTACCCTGTTTATTCCCACTGACCCTGGCTGAACAGGAGTATTCTGTTTATTCCCATTGACCCTGGCTGAACAGGAGTATCCTGTTTATTCTCACTGACCTTGGCTGAACAGGAGTACCCTGTTTATTCCCACTGACCTTGGCTGAACAGGAGTATTCTGTTTATTCCCACTGACCCTGGCTGAACAGGAGTATCCTGTTTATTCCCACTGACCTTGGCTGAACAGGAGTATTCTGTTTATTCCCACTGACCCTGGCTGAACAGGAGTATCCTGTTTATTCCCACTGACCTTGGCTGAACGGGAGTATTCTGTTTATTCCCACTGACCCTGGCTGAACAGGAGTATCCTGTTTATTCCCACTGACCCTGGCTGAACAGGAGAATTTTGTTTATTCCCATTGACCCTGGCTCAACAGGAGTAGGGGGTAGGTGTAGGGGACTGGAGGAGGTTACAGAGATAGGGAGGGGGTGTAGTGGACTGGAGGAGGTTACAGAGATAGGGAGGGGGGTGTAGGGAATGGAGGAGGTTACAGAGATAGGGAGGGGTGT